>NC_057795.1:186277730-186554917 GCF_018294505.1 Triticum aestivum | reverse complement strand
GTTGTTTTTTGCTTTATTTTTTAATTCTTTTTGCTTTTAGTTTTAGAAAAATTATAAACTTTCTGTTAGTGCCATTAGTTTTCAAATCTGAAAACTCTTTTTTTGTTTCCTTTGTTGCTTTATTTATTTTATTTTGTTTCTACTTACAACAAAATACTTATTGTTGCTATTTTTATTTTTTTCAGTTTTTTGTTCTGTTTTCTGCATTATTTATTTTTTGTTGTTTTTTGCTTTATTTTTTAATTCTTTTTGCTTTTAGTTTTAGAAAAATTATAAACTTTCTGTTAGTGCCATTAGTTTTCAAATTTGGAAACTCTTTTTTTGTTTTCTTTGTTGCTTTATTTATAAACCGGTGTGAGCGCCCTTCGGTTGGCGAGGTTTTAAAATTCATAGTTTTCAAATGAACTCTGAAAAAGTTGGCATAGCATGTGCATGTACAAAACAGACAATGGTATCATACTCGTCTGTTACAAAGTTGGCATGTTATCATCATAATAGTTGCGGGAGAAAGTCTTCACTTTTTCTTCGCTTGTGTCGTTTGCTTATTGCGCCGTAACCATGGATAATCTTCATCGTTTATCAGGATGCTTGGGTCAGCCTTGACTTTGAAGGGGGGAATTTCATGAAACTTTTCATACTCTTCAGACATGTCTGTCTTGCCCTCCACTCCCAGGATGTCCCTTTTTCCTGAAAGGACTATGTGGCGCTTTGGCTCATTGTATGATGTATTCGCTTCCTTATCTTTTCTTTTCCTCGGTCTGGTAGACATGTCCTTCACATAGATAACCTGTGCCACATCATTGGCTAGGACGAACGGTTCGTCAGTGTACCCAAGATTTTTCAGATCCACTGTGGTCATTCCGTACTATGGGTCTACCTATACCTCGCCTCCTGACAGATTGACCCACTTGCACTTAAACAAAGGGACCTTAAAATCTACTCCGTAGTCAAGTTCCCATATGTCTGCTATGTAACCATAATATGTGTCATTTCCATTGTCGGTTGCTACATCAAAGCGGACACCGCTGTTTTGGTTGGTGCTCTTTTCATCTTGGTCAATCGTGTAAAATGTATTCCCATTTATCTCGTATCCTTTCCAAATCATTACAGTCGAAGATGGTCCCCTGGACAACAAGTACAGCTCATCACAAACAGTGTTGTCACCTCTGAGACGTGTTTCCAACCAACTGCTGAAAGTCCTGATGTGTTCACATGTAATCCAGTCGTCGCACTGCTCCGGGTGTTTGGAGCGCAGACTGTACTTGTGTTCATCAACATACGGGGTCACCAAGGTAGAGTTCTGTAGAACTGTGTAGTGTGCTTGAGACCAAGAATATCTGTCCCTGCATATTATTGAGTCCCTTCCAAGCGTGCCTTTTCCAGTCAGTCTCCCCTCATACCGCGATTTAGGGAGACCTATCTTCTTAAGGCCAAGAATGAAGTCAACACAAAACCCGATGACATCCTCTGTTTGATGGCCCATGGAGATGCTTCCTTCTGGCCTAGCGCGGTTACGAACATATTTCTTTAGGACTCCCATGAACCTCTCAAAGGGGTACATATTGTGTAGAAATACGGGCCCCAGAATGACAATCTCGTCGACTAGATGAACTAGGACGTGCGTCATGATATTGAAGAAGGATGGTGGGAACACCAGCTCGAAAATGACAAGACATTGCGCCACATCACTCCTTAGCGTTGGTACGATTTCTGGATCGATCACCTTCTGAGATATTGCATTGAGGAATGCACATAGCTTCACAATGGCTAGTCGGACGTTTTTCGGTAGAAGCCCCCTCAATGCAACCGGAAGCAGTTGTGTCATAATCACGTGGCAGTCATGAGACTTTAGGTTCTGGAACTTTTTCTCTGGCATATTTATTATTCCCTTTATATTCGACGAGAAGCCAGTCGGGACCTTCATACTGAGCAGGCATTGAAAGAATATTTCTTTCTCTTCTTTCATAAGAGCGTAGCTGGCAGGACCTTCATACTACTTCGGAGGCATGCCCTCTTTTTCGTGCAAGCGTTGCAGGTCCTCTCGTGCCTCAGGTGTATCTTTTGTCTTCCCATACACGCCCAAGAAGCCTAGCAGGTTCACGCAAAGGTTCTTCGTCACGTGCATCACGTCGATCGAAGAGCGGACCTCTAGGTATTTCCAGTAGGGTAGGTCCCAAAATATAGATTTCTTCTTCCACATGGGTGCGTGATTCTCAGTGTCATTCAGAACAGCTAGTCCGCCGGGACCCTTTCCAAAGATTACGTGTAAATCATTGACCATAGCAAGTACGTGATCACCGGTACGCATGGCGGGCTTCTTCCGGTGATCTGCCTCGCCTTTGAAATGCTTGCCTTTCTTTCGACATTGATGGTTGGTTGGAAGAAATCGACAATGGCCCAGGTACACATTCTTCCTGCAGCTTGCCAGGTATATACTATTGGTGTCAAGTAAACAGTGCGTGCATGTGTGGTATCCCTTGTTTGTCTGTCCTGAAAGATTACTGAGAGCGGGCCAATCGTTGATGGTCACGAACAGCAACGCCTTTAGGTTAAATTCCTCTTGTTTGTGCTCATCCCACGTAGGTACACCGTTTCCATTCCACAGCTGTAAAAGTTCTTCAACTAATGGCCTTAGGTACACATCAATGTCGTTGCCGGGTTGCTTAGGGCCTTGGATGAGAACTGGCATCATAATGAACTTCCGCTTCATGCACATCCAAGGAGGAAGGTTATACATACATAGAGTCACGGGCCAGGTGCTGTGATTGCTGCTCTGCTCCCCGAAAGGATTAATTCCATCCGCGCTTAAAGCAAACCATACGTTCCTTGGGTCCTTTGCAAACTCAACCCAGTACTTTCTCTCAATTTTTCTCCACTGCGACCCGTCAGCGGGTGCTCTCAACTTCCCGTCTTTCTTACGGTCCTCACTGTGCCATCGCATCAACTTGGCATGCTCTCCGTTTCTGAAAAGACGTTTCAACCGTGGTATTATAGGAGCATACCACATCACCTTCGCAGGAACCCTCTTCCTGGGAGGCTCGCCGTCAACATCACCAGGGTCATCTCGTCTGATATTATACCGCAATGCACCGCATACCGGGCATGCGTTCAGATCCTTGTAGGCACCGCGGTAGAGGATGCAGTCATTAGGGCATGCATGTATCTTCTCAACCTCCAATCCTAGAGGGCATACGACCTTCTTTGCTGCGTATGTACTGTTGGGCAATTCGTTATCCTTTGGAAGCTTCTTCTTCATTATTTTTAGTAGCTTCTCAAATCCTTTATCAGGCACAGCATTCTCTGCCTTCCACTGCAGCAATTCGAGTACGGTACCGAGCTTTGTGTTGCCATCTTCGCAATTGGGGTCCAACCCCTTTTTGTGATCCTCTAACATGCGATCGAACTTCAGCTTCTCCTTTTGACTTTCGCATTGTGTCCTTGCATCGACAATGACCCGGCGGAGATCATCATCATCGGGCACATCGTCTGGTTCCTCTTGATCTTCAGCAGCTTCGCCCGTTGCAGCACCATCATGCACATCGTCTGGTGCATCTTGATGTTCAGTAGCATCACCGTATTCAGGGGGCACATAGTTGTCATCGTACTCTTCTTCCTCGCTGTCTTCCATCATAACCCCTATTTCTCCGTGCCTCGTCCAAACATTATAGTGTGGCATGAAACCCTTGTAAAGCAGGTGGGTGTGAAGGATTTTCCGGTCAGAGTAAGACTTCGTATTCCCACATATAGGGCATGGACAACACATAGAACCATTCTGCTTGTTTGCCTCAGCCACTTCGAGAAAATCATGCACGCCCTTAATGTACTCGGAGGTGTGTCTGTCACCGTACATCCATTGCCGGTTCATCTGTGTGCATTATATATAATTAAGTGTGTCAAAAATCATTACTGAACATCATGAATAGATAATTAAGTGACCAAATTAATAGAAGTTCATCATCACATAAAAACCAAAGTAGATACATAGTTCTCATCTAACAACATAAAGCTCTGCAGAGCATCTAAATTAATTAAACCATACATTGAAACTATGTAAAACATTTCAATGCGAAAACAAATGCGATCATAATCGCAACCAAGGTAACAACTGATCCAACGGCATAATGATACCAAGCCTCGGTATGAATGGCATATTTTCTAATCTTTCTCATCTTCAAGCGCATTGCATCCATCTTGATCTTGTGATCATCGACGACATCCGCAACATGCAACTCCAATATCATCTTCTCCTCCTTAAGTTTTTTTATTTTTTTCCTTCAAGAAATTGTTTTCTTCTTCAACTAAATTTAACCTCTCGACAATAGGGTCGGTTGGAATTTCCGGTTCAACAACCTCCTAGATAAATAAAATCTATGTCACGTTGGTCGGCGTAATTTTCATAAACAATAAATGAACCAATAGTTATGAAAAGATAATATATAGCACATCCGAATCATAGACAGGACGAGGGCCGACGGGGGCGGATACCAAAACCATCGGCGCACTATATAAGATGCAATAATAAAAGTAAGAAAATAATACAAGTATCTATCTAAACAAACAAGTAATAATATTTTTCCTTTCAGAAAGAAGATAAGAACAAGAGGCTCACCACGGTGGTGCCGGCGATGAGATCGGCGCGGGTGATCGACGGCGGTGAAGACGGGGACGGGGCGTGACGGACCGCTAAACCTAGATAAATATTGAGGAAAATGGAGCTTGGCGGTCGAGCTTGGAGAGGAGAAACCTTAAGTAGTGTGGCTCGGGCATTCCATCGAACACCTTGTGTGCATAGGAGGTGAGCTAGAGCACCACCAAGCCCTCTCCCCCTCGGCCAGAAAAAACAGAGCAGTGTGCTCTGCTCTTGCGCGAGGGGCTATATATAGGCACCACTGTTGGTCCCGGTTGGTGGCATGAACCGGGACTAAAGGTAACCCTTTTGGTCCCGGTTCATGCCAACAACCGGGACCAATAGTGGTGGGCTAGGAGCCACCCGGTTCGTCCCACCAACCGGGACCAAAAGGTCCGGACGAACCGGGACCAATGGCCCACGTGGCCCGGCCGGCCCCCTGGGCTCACGAACCGGGGCAAATAGCTCCATTGGTCCCGGTTCTGGATTGAACCGGGACTAATGGGCTAAACTGGCCTGGACGAAAGCACTGTTTTCTACTAGTGATCTACCACGAGATCGTAGAGGCTAAACCCTAGGAGCTAGCCTATGATGATTATGATTGTAGTTGTGATCGGCCTTCTAAGGACCAACCTCTCCGGTTTATATAGACACCGGAGAGGGCTAGGGTTTACATGGAGTCGGTTACAAGGAAGGAAACACAATATCCGGATCACCAAGCTTGTCTTCCACGCAAAGGAGAGTCCCATCCGGACACGGGACGGAGTCTTGAGTCTTGTATCTTCACGCTTCAATAGTCCGAACGATGTATATAGTCCGACTATCCGGATACCCCCTAATCCAGGACTCCCTCAGTCACTCTCTCCAACCCGTCTCACTCTTTCGATCGCACAGCGACCCTATGTGATCGATTGACCTTGCTTCCTCCCACGCACAAAATATATCTACATGTTTGTGACTGGATCATCTCTCAAGCTCTACCTTACAAACCTCACCCTTGCTAAAAGCTCAATAGGACAATATCTCTCCGGAGCATATATAATTGTTCAATGAATGTCGGACCACACTCACTTTGTCTCTCTATCTATATGTCTCTCGATTGACCTCGCTTTCTCACACCGTATCTTCCACGCGTTGAAGCTCCTACCTCTCCATCCCTCGCAAAGCCGGAGCTATTTACATTGCGAGGGGCACTCCAACCTTGGATTAATTTTTGTAGGCATTTATTCCGGTCGGTTTAGATTATATTTTTGAAGTATTCGACCCACAACTACTCCAAACACCGTTGCAACCCACACAACTCCCGTAGTTGATTTCCCTCTGGCTCGATCATCGCTCTCTCGCACGTCCTTTCTCGCCTTCAACGTCGCACCATGGTATTATTGAAAAAACTATGTTGTTCTCTTTAATTATTATAAATAAGCTACAAAACTACACACCGATAGTCCACTTGGAATGGAACAAATTTCGACCCACAAATTAAAGTGCTACAAACTACACACCGAGGGGCCCACATGTCATGAAACAAATTTGGAGCCATATACAAATTAAAAAATAATGGACGAGTATCGAACACGCGACCGGGACTTCAAGCCGCACGTCAATAGGCAACATATACCTAGAATAGCAATGTTTGTTGTACCACCTTTGTTCACATAATGTTTTTATATTACCACAGCCTAATTAATGGATAACATGTAATATTATTTTTAGTACTATTCGCCTTCACTTACTGGTGGGTTCCATGTGTGCTCTCTCTCTCTCCTCCCCTTCTGCGTTTATACGGACGGGCAAACAGGAAGAACTCGCGGGCGATGTTGCCGTTGACCATATCTGGATGCGTTCACAAGTCACGGCACCAGTTTCATGTACTAGCAGCACTAGTCAGTGTGTACGTGCAATGCACGTTAATTTGGAAGTATATTAAGTGCATGCGGATATTAACTACTAGGATATTATTTGCGTGTTGTCATGTGATTAGCACTATTTTTGGCATGAAATTAACTGCACGCTAAACATGTTGAGCGCTCGACATTGAAGCAGTCTAGGTCATTGGATGACAAGGAATACATGTGTCTTGATGAAGTTTTATATTTAATTTGATACGGCTCTAGCAGAGCATTCAATCGATCAAACCATACATTTCGTTCAGTCTGACTCCGACTTTAAATTATACGACGATCGATATAAAATAAACGGAAATGATAAACATTCGGATTTTAAGCATGGCAATCCGAATGTTTTTCATGGCAAATTTAGATTACGCGGCGGCGGCGGGGGCATCTCGCGGTGGGAAGCGGCTCCTCTGCCGTGCTCTGTGTGTCGTCGGGCCACTGACCGACGGCGACAGTGGCGTCTTGCGCCATTGTTGGCGTACTCCTGGACGTTGGCCTAGCTTCAAGGAAGACCAAAACGTTCTGGACTTTGGAGCGAGTCAACTGGCGGGAGGAGGCGACTGGCGTTGGTGCAAGGAAGCGGTCGACGGCGGCCATCCATGCCGCTAAGGGCGGCACTGGCACCCGCGCGGGGACATGCGTTGTTAACGGCGCGGTGGAGACATTCGTGTGCATGGGCACCGGGACGGGTGCGCACGTCAGTGCACGCGCAGGCGCATGCGCTGGTAGGTGCACGGGCACCGGCACGGGCATGCGCATCAGTGCATGCGCAGGCGCATGTGCTGGCAGGTGCACGGGTGCGTGAAAGTTGGCGGGGACCTTGTGGAACCCCGTGGCATCAAGCTTGGCGACAATGAGCAGCTCCCAGCCCATCAATGCCATGGGGATGGGCGCTGGCGCAGTCGGGGCGACGGGAGTCGGAACAGGAGTGGGGACAGGCGCGGCGTCTTCCCGCAAGGCCAGTTCAAGCTCGTCCCAAAGCACCTTATGTTCTTGAGACTCCGGCTGGGTGTCTTCCTAATGAAACTGGAACACTAAGGGTAGACCATCGTGATGCGGCATGGCGTACGTTTAGGTCAGGCTAGTTGGAGGTAGACGACAGGAGAATTGGAGAGGAAGAGAGAGGATTGTAGCGATACCGGGTAGTGCGGGGTTGATTTTAAACTGCGGCGCCGGCGACATTAAAAGTGGGAGCAGTTGGGACGATGGTGGGCGGCGGAGCCTGGTCAAAGGGCTTGCCTCCCGGTGAGTCTGCACAACGGTCTGCTTGCACGCCTCCCTGATAGCCGGCGCAGCGATCTGCTCGCATGCCTCCCGTCGACTCACACGCTTGCTGGGACGGCACCTGCCGATGAGAAACGGGGACTCGTGGCGGCACATAAACGCCCACGGTTTCAATAGTGAAAGCGTTCGCCTTAACGTGACAGGTCTTTGTTCCAAAATACCTTGGCTCTTCATTTGTGCAACTTGTCATAAGAAGCTTGTCTCGAATTGAAGAAAAAACTTATGAAGTAATATTTGTGCCATATCACGTGACCATGCTCAGTTTCAAGAATTTATGCTAACTTTTGCATTTTCTTAAATTTAAGATCCGGGATTCGAAACAATATCATAACCTGCATCATGCAATAAATTTTCAAGCCATACATCTGTCATGTTGTATTTTTTAAGAAAGGATTTGGTCAAACATTTTGCTTAGTTAGACTTCAGACAAGTTATATATGCAGAGTAGAGTAAAAGGATAATCCCTCCGTACTAGTGCATTGCCTGATATATTAACTCAAGTATTAGGTACGAACAAACGGGCTCAATTATGTGCTCATCCTGGTGTAGTAGTAGTACTACTAGGCAATGCAGTTGACGGGTGACCTTGACGAGCGGCGATCGAGGGAATTGAACCGTGCTCGGCACAGTAGGTAACATTGTCTAGTTACTAAAGCATCCCTCCGTTGTTCATCGGTAGTCATTATGGACTGGGGACATGAGGGAAATTTCCTAGGGATGGAATTATGGCCGCCAGATATTTTGACTTGAAACGCTGAGGCTCGACTGGTTGGGGTTGCCTAATGTGCTTACCACGCACGCCACCGAAGGACACGAGCCCGTTTTTTCAGGATCAACACGAGCCATGTTCTGGCTGATACGCCGTTGGGTCCTACCATTCAAGAATATGAAAGGAACCTTTTAAATTGCCGAACGAATCTATGTGTATTACAATACCCGTATTTTCCTTGCAAATACTAATCTCAACGTGGTAATTGATTTATGATGAGTTGTTGAATTAGAGTGAGTTTGTGATATAGTGATCTCAACGTGGATTTCACATTTCATGGTATCCCTAGTAAGTTTTCCAATGCAAATTCAAATTTAAAAGATGAACAATATGGAGGTGAGAAAACTTTGTATGTATCAAGCATATGACCACACACACACAGAGAGACACACACACACGAACACAACAACAATCCAATAATTATAGTGCATCTATTTTTCCAAACCATGCATGTATGACACGAATTCAAAAATACTCCTTCTATTCTTAAATATTAGTCTTTTAGAGAGTTCAACAAGTGACTACATACGGAGCAAAATGAGTGAATCTAGACTCTAAACTATGTCTATATACATCCGTATGTGCCAGTCCATTTGAAGCCTCTAAAAAGACTAGTATTTAGGAACGAAGGGAGTAAAATGTAAGACATCCATGGTCCTCAGTTCAATATTTAAAATGAACATGAAACTAAAACATGAATATTAAGTCTAGTACTACAGTACATGCAAATGTTGTGTTTAGGCGGAGCTATGATTGTTGGGGGTCAACCCCTCGACCTTAGATAAAATTGTGGAGCTCTGTTTAGGGTTGTTTAGATTATATTTGTCCCCACCCTCCCAACCACCGATTGGTTGTGCACCCCCCACCCCTCCTCCCCGGGAGAATATCATATGCCCCCATACCTTAGATGATATATGCCGATACGAGTTGCTTGGAGCTTGTAGATCTGAGATATAGCAGCTCACATGATGTGTCTTAATTTTTTTGCAGGAAACCTTGATGAGTTTGAGAATTGCACACAATTTCTACAAAAACTACTTAGATGCCCTTTGATCCCATATCCAACAACCTCGAAGCTCGTATCACCGTAGCATATAAGATGAAGGAGGACATCATATTCTCGTGTATGTAAGAATATCGTGTGCTACCACACCTTAGATGCTTTGATGATACAAGCTCTTCGGAGGCGTTGGATTTTTGACCCAACACCTCCTCGGTGGTTCGAATGGTTTTTTGCAGAAAAGCCCCAAAAGAGTTTGGCCACTGCTTACAAGCACAAAGACTGCTCACAATGCCATTGGATCTCAGATCAAACGACCTCCAAGCTCGTATCACCGTAGCATCCAAGATGCGATAGCACCTTATGTTTTCTCGCACGGGAGAGTATGAGGTGCTCCCGCACCGTAGATTCTATGGTGATACAAGTTCATGAGATCTAACGGCCCACAGTAGGAGGTTTGAATGTTTTTACAATATACGGCTGATAGAGTTTGGGAAATGCGCAGAAAGTACAAGTACTACGCATGTGCCATCTGGTCACTGATCATACGACCTAGATGCTCATATCACCGCAGCGGGTAATTAAGCTATGGCGAGCACCTAATATGAGCACCGGGGAGCCGTTGGATCGAAGATGCAGTGGCACACACGAGGCCTGAATGTTTTATTTGCAAAAAAACCTTTGGAGAGTTTGGAAATTGCGCATAATTACAAAGACTACTCCCAAGCCATTGGATCTCACTTCCAACGGTGTAAAAACTCGTATCACCATAGTATGTAAGCTGCGGGGTGGATGTGATATTCTATGCCACTGTCATTTTTGTTCGTAAACTTGCAAAATACGTGTAACTCGTGCCGTTACTTGTCTAACCGCGCAAAGTGTTTATTCAAAAAAACCATCCTACACTAAAATATCGGAACAACACACGAGGGTCCCACTTGTCATTAATCAAATTTGGACCTAAAACTAACAAATCTGAAAGACGAGATTCAAACTGGCAACCTGGACTACAAAGCGTAAGTCGATAGCCTGAAAAAACGAACGGTTGTTGGCTTTGTCCCATAACTTGATTTTATATAGTACACTTGTGTTGAGTAGAGTAGAGGGAGTGCCTCGTCAACACGTGCATGACCGTTGTCTCACTTAATGGTGGGTGCCAAGTCTGCGATCTCAATCTCTCTTCTCTCCATCATCTAACCTTTGCACGAGCACACACGAAGAGCGGCGCTAGCTTTCCATGGTGTTATTACAACTAAAAAAAGCTTGGAAAATAGAAGAATCGCCTAGAACAAGAGACGTTGTGGCTGGTCGAGACGGAGCTAACCGTGCCATGTTTGCATGATGAAGCTGTGTGGCTAGTGGGGTGTTTTCGACCGACTGGCTGGGTCCCGAGGTCGAACCATAGGTACTACGTCTGATACAGTATATTTTTACACGCACATTTTTCCTCCGTGCCGAGACGTGGCACACCCTACCACGCGGTTTCGAGGTCCTCCCGGGTGGTGCACACATATATTCTTCCTGACGTGGGACGCCCTACCGCGCGTTTTCTGGGTCCTCCTCGGTCGTAGCGCCGAAGCAAGTAAATGAGTCATCAAATCACGAAAGACCACCTTTCCCGCCAAGTACATCAGTGAAGCACGGTGGCTAGCTAGTTGTGCTAGTTTGACCGATTAGCTAGGCCACCGCCACATTTGTTTTTCACCCCTTTTTATCTACTTGCCGGCAGGTAAATTTAAATGTCCACCATGGCGTTGCTCTGGTGTTTGGGTGCGGCAGGATTTTTAATTTTTTGATTGACGGGAGCAGGCACGGCAAGATTTTTAATTTTTTGATTGACAGGAGCAGGCACGACAGCAATTAGTCACGATGACTCTGCCTGTAAAAACCCACTGCTCCCTGATGTGAGAAGTCGTCGACTGGTGTTTTACCATGGTGAAAACGAAAAGATTCCCCGCTCCTCGGCTGGCTCTCTCCACTTTCCCGTAGATTGCATTGCCTTTCAGCCATTTCGCCCACTTTGCTTCCTCTCCCCATTGCTTCTACCTGGTGCCATGGCGGCGCAGTAGATCACGGAGTCCGAGGTGAGGCGCCTGACACAGGAGCTCCATGCCAAGGATGCGGAGCTCAGGGCCAAGGACGTGGAGCTCCGTGAGCTCAAGGAGGAGAGGAGTGCCATGCTCCTCCGTTATGTGCGGGAGTTCACGGAGCTTCAAAAGTGGCAGGCGTCCACCACAAAGATGCTCGAGGCGTCAGGGCGTTGCTACAGAAAGCAGGAGATTCGATAGACCGTCGGGGGAGCCGGCTGGAGCGCCAGCGGTCCGATCATGACGAGGTCCAGGATCGCCTCAGCCACTTGGTGAACCAAGATGCCACGCACGCATTGTGGCTGCGCGATGCCTACCGTCATGCCAGCGCGACGATGCCGGCCGTCGGGCTAAACCCGCTCGACCACCCGGTCGACTTGAACGAACTGTGGCTTCCTGACCTGGTCTCCTTCTACCTATATCTCCGACGAGCTGAGCCATCTCCGTGCGATGGTGGGGGTGTTGGGTAATGTAGCAGAAATTCAAAATTTTCCTACGTGTCACCAAGATCTATCTATAGAGAAACCAGCAACGAGGGGAAGGAGACTGCATCTACATACCCTTGTAGATCGCTAAGTGGAAGCGTTCAAGAGAACGGGGTTGAAGGAGTCGTAATCGTCGTGATCCAAATCATCGGAGATCCTAGTGCCGAACGGACGGCACCTCCGCGTTCAACACACGTACAGCCCGGTGACGTCTCCCATGCCTTGATCCAGCAAGGAGAGAGGGAGAGGTTGAGGAAGACTCCATCCAGCAGCAGCACAACGGCGTGGTGGTGGTGGAGGAGCGTGGCAATCCTGCAGGGCTTCGCCAAGCACCTGCGGGAGAGGAGGAGGTCTTGGGAGAGGGGGAGGGCTGCGCCAGAACTTGTGGTGCAGCTGCCCTCCCACCCCCCACATATATATAGGGGCAAGGGAGTGGGGGGCCTGCCCCCTCAGATCCAATGAGGAGGGGGCCGCGGCCAAGGGGGGAGGAGTGCCTCCCAAGTCAAGTGGAGGCCCTCCCCCTTAGGGTTTTCCCCTTCCCATGCGCATGGGCCTCTTGGGGCTGGTGCCCTTGGCCCATATAGGCCAAGGCGCACACCCCTACAGCCCATGTGCCCCCCGGGGCAGGTGGACCCCTGGTGGACCCCCGGACCCCTTTCGGCACTGCCGGTACAATACCGATAATGCGAAACTTTTCCGGCGACCAAAACAAGACTTCCCATATATAAATCTTTACCCCGGACCATTCCGGAACTCCTCGTGACGTCCAGGATCTCATTCGGGACTCCAAACAACATTCAGTAACCACATACAAACTTCCTTTATAACCCTAGCGTCATCGAACCTTAAGTGTGTAGACCCTACGGGTTCGGGAACCATGCAAACATGACCGAGACGTTCTCCGGTCAATAACCAACAGCTGGATCTGGATACCCATGTTGGCTCCCACATGTTCCACGATGATCTCATCGGATGAACCACGATGTCAAGGACTCAATTGATCCCGTATACAATTCCCTTTGTCTAGCGGTATTGTACTTGCCCGAGATTCGATCGTCGGTATATCGATACCTTGTTCAATCTCGTTACCGGCAAGTCTCTTTACTCGTTCCGTAACACATCATCCCGTGATCAACCCCTTGGTCACATTGTGCACATTATGATGATGTCCTACCGAGTGGGCCCAGAGATACCTCTCCGTTTACACGGAGTGACAAATCCCAGTCTCGATTCGTGCCAACCCAACAGACACTTTCGGAGATACCTGTAGTGCACCTTTATAGCCACCCAGTTACGTTGTGACGTTTGGTACACCCAAAGCATTCCTACGGTATCCGGGAGTTGCACAATCTCATGGTCTAAGGAAATGATACTTGACATTAGAAAAGCTTTAGCATACGAACTACACGATCTTTGTGCTAGGCTTAGGATTGGGTCTTGTCCATCACATCATTCTCCTAATGATGTGATCCCGTTATCAACGACATCCAATGTCCATGGTCAGGAAACCGTAACCATCTATTGATCAACGAGCTAGTCAATTAGAGGCTTACTAGCGACATGGTGTTGTCTATGTACCCACACATGTATCTGAGTTTCCTATCAATACAATTATAGCATGGATAATAAACGATTATCATGAACAAGGAAATATAATAATAATAACTAATTTATTATTGCCTCTAGGGCATATTTCCAACAGTCTCCCACTTGCACTAGAGTCAATAATCTAGTTCACATCGCCATGTGATTAACACTGATAGGTCACATCGCCATGTGACCAACATCCAAGAGTTTACTAGTGTCACTAAACTAGTTCACATCATCATGTGATTAAGACTCAATGAGTTCTGGGGTTTGATCATGTTTTGCTTCTAAGAGAGGTTTTAGTCAACGGGTCTGCAACATTCAGATCCGTATGTACTTCGCAATTCTCTATGTCATATTGTAAATGCTGCTTCCACGCTCCACTTGGAGCTATTCCAAATGGTTGCTCCACTATACGTATCCGGTTTGCTACTCAGAGTCATTCGGATAGGTGTTAAAGCTTGCATCGACGTAACCCTTTACGCCGAACTCTTTATCACCTCCATAATCGAGAAATATGTCCTTATTTCTTCTAAGGATAATTTTGACCGCTGTCCAATGATCCGTTCCTGGATCATTCTTGTACCCTTGACTGACTCATGGCAAGGCACACTTCCGGTGCGGTACACAGCATAGCATACTATAGAGCCTACGTCTGAAGCATAGGGGACGACCTTCGTCCTTTGTCTCTCTTCTGCCGTGGTCGAGCTTTAACTCTTAACTTCATACCTTACAACTCAGGCAAGAACTCCTTCTTTGACTGATCCATCTTGAACACCTTCAAGATCATGTCAAGGTATGTGCTCATTTGAGAGTATTATTAAGCATTTTGATCTATCTTATAGATCTTGATGCTTATTGTTCAAGTAGCCTTAATCCAGGTTTTCCATTGAAAAAACACTTTTCAAATAACCCTATATGCTTTCTAGAAATTCTACATCATTTCTGATCAACAATATGTCAACAACACATACTCATCAGAAATGCTATAGTGCTCCCACTCACTTCTTTGGAAATACAAGTTTCTCTTAAACTTTGTATAAACCCAAAATCTTTGATCATCTTATCAAAGTGCATATTCCAACTCCGAGATGCTTACTCCTGTCCATGGAAGGATCGCTGGAGCTAGCATGCCTTTTAGCATCCTTAGGATCGACAAAACCTTTCTGATTGTATCGCATACAACCTTTCCTTACAAAAACTGGTAAGGAAACTCGTTTTGACATCCATCTGCCAGATTTCATAAATGCAGCTAATGCTAACATGATTCCGACGGACTTAAGCATCGCTACGGATGAGAAAATCTCATCGTAGTCAACTCCTTGAACTTGTGAAAAACTCTTCGCCACAAGTCGAGCTTCATAGATGGTGACATTACCGTCCACGTCTGTCTTCTTCCTAAAGATCCATTTATCTCAATGGCTTGCCGATCATCGGGCAAGTCCATCAAGTATTTTCTTCCAAAGTCATGGATCCTTTCTCGGATTTTATGGCCTTGAGCCATTTCGTCGGAATCCGGGCCCACCATCGCTTCTCCATAGCTCGTAGGTTCATTGTTGTCTAGCAACATGACCTCTAAGACAGGATTGCGTACCACTCTGAAGCAGTACGTATCCTTGTCGTCCTACGAGGTACGGTAGTGACTTGATCCGAAACTTCATGATCACTATCATAAGCTTCTACTTCAATTGGTGTAGGCGCCATGGAACAACTTCCTGTGCCCTGCTACACACTAGTTGAAGTGACGGTTCAATAACCTCATCAAGTCTCCACCATCCTCCCACTCAATTCTTTCGAGAGAAACTTTTCCTCGAGAAAGGACCCGTTTCTAGAAACAATTACTTTTGCTTCCGGATCTGAGATAGGAGGTATACCCAACCATTTTGGGTATCCTATGAAGATGTATTTATCCGTTTTAGGTTCGAGCTTATCATGACGAAACGTTTTCACATAAGCGTCGTAGCCCCGAACTTTTAAGAAACGACAACTTAGGTTTCTCCAAACCATAGTTCAAACGGTGTCGTCTCAACGGAATTACGTGGTGCCCTATTAAAGTGAGTGCGGTTGTCTCTAATGCCTAACCCATGAACGATAGTGGTAATTCGATAAGAGACATCAAGGTACGCACCATATCCAATAGGGTGCTACTATGATGTTCGGACACACCATCACACTATGGTGTTCCAGGCGGTATTAATTGTGAAACAATTTCCACAATGTCTTAATTGCGTGCCAAAGCTCGTAACTCAGATACTCATCTCTATGATCATATCATAGACATTTTATCCTCTTGTCACGAATGATCTTCAACTTCACTCTGAAATTACTTGAACCATTCAATAATTCAGACTTGTGTTTCATCAAGTAAATATACTCAACATCTACTCGAATCATCTGTGAAGTAAGAACATAACGATATTCACTGCATGCCTCAGCACTCATTGGACTGCACACATCAAAATGTGTTACTTCCAACAAGTTGCTATCTTGTTCCATCTTACTGAAACCGAGGCTTTTCAGTCATCTTGTCCATGTGGTATGATTTGCATATCTCAAGTGATTCAAAATCAAGTGAGTCTAAACGATCCATCTGCATGGAGTTTCTTCATGCGTATACACCAATAGACATGGTTCGCATGTCTCAAACTTTTCAAAAATGAGTGAGTCCAAAGATCCATCAACATGGAGCTTCTTCATGCGTTTTATACCAATATGACTTACATGGCAGTGCCACAAGTAAGTGGTACTATCATTACTATCTTATATTTTTGGCATGAAAATGTGTATCACTACGATCGAGATTCAATAAACCATTCCTTTAGGTGCAAGACCATTGAAGGTATTATTCAAATAAACAGAGTAACCATTATTCTCCTTAAATGAATAACCGTATTGCGATAGACATAATCCAATCATGTCTATGCTCAACGCAAACACCAAATGACAATTATTCAGGTTTAATACCAATCTCGATGGTAGAGGGAGCGTGCGATGCTTGATCACATCAACCTTGGAAACACTTCCAACACATATCGTCAGCTCACCTTTAGCTAGTCTCCGTTTATTCCGTAGCTTTTATTTCGAGTTACTAACACTTAGCAACCGAACCGGTATCTAATACCCTGGTGCTACTAGGAGTACTAGTAAAGTACACATTAACATAATGTATATCCAATATACTTCTATCGACCTTGCCAGCCTTCTTATCTACCAAGTATCTAGGGTAATTCTGCTCCAGTGGCTGTTCCCCTTATTACAGAAGCACTTAGTCTCGGGTTTGGGTTCAACCTTGGGTTTCTTCACTGGAGCAGCAACTGATTTGCCGTTTCATGAAGTGTCCCTTCTTGCCCTTGCCCTTCTTGAAACTAGTGGTTTCACCAACCATCAACAATTGATGCTCCTTCTTGATTTCTACTTTCGTGGTGTCAAACATCGCGAATACCTCAAGGATCATCATATCTATCCCTGATATGTTATAGTTCATCACGAAGCTCTAGCAGCTTGGTGGCAATGACTTTGGAGAAACATCACTATCTCATCTGGAAGATCAACTCCCACTCGATTCAAGTGATTGTTGCACTCAGACAATCTGAGCACAAGCTCAACGATTGAGCTTTTCTCCGTTAGTTTGCAGGCTAAGAAAATTGTCGGAGGTCTTATACCTCTTGACGTGGGCATGAGCCTGAAATCCCAATTTCAGCCCTCGAAACATCTCATATGTTCCGCGACGTTTCAAAAATGTCTTTGGTGCCTCAACTCTAAACCGTTTAACTGAACTATCACGTAGTTATCAAAACGTGTATGTCCGATGTTCGCAACATCCACAGACGACGTTTGGGGTTCAGCACACTGAGCGGTGCATTAAGGACATAAGCTTTCTACTGTCCGCATAATCGCTACTATCAACTTTCAACTATATTCTCTCTAGGAACATATCTAAACAGTGGAACTAAAGCGCGAGCTTACGACATAATTTGCAAAGATCTTTTGACTATGTTCAGGATAATTAAGTTCATCTTATGAACTCCCACTCAGATAGACATCCCTCTAGTCATCTAAGTGATTACATGATCCGAGTCAACTAGGCCGTGTCCGATCATCACGTGAGACGGACTAGTCATCATCGGTGAACATCTTCATGTTGATCGTATCTACTATACGACTCATGCTCGACCTTTCGGTCTCTTGTGTTTCGAGGCCATGTCTGTACATGCTAGGCTCGTCAAGTCAACCTAAGTGTTTCGCGTGTGTAAATCTGGCTTACACCCGTTGTATGTGAACGTAAGAATCTATCACACCCGATCATCACGTGGTGCTTAGAAACGACGAACTTTCGCAACGGTGCACAGTTAGGGGGAACACCTTCTTGAAATTTTAATGAGGGGTCATCTTATTTACTACCGTCGTTCTAAGCAAATACGATGCATAAACATGATAAACATCACATGCAATCAAATAGTGACATGATATGGCCAATATCATGTTGCTCCTTTTGATCTCCATCTTCGGGGCTCCATGATCATCATCGTCACCGGCATGACACCATGATCTCCATCATCATGATCTCCATCATCGTGTCTTCATGAAGTTGTCTCGCCAACTATTACTTCTACTACTATGGCTACCGGTTAGCAATAAAGTAAAGTAATTACATGGCGTTGTTCAATGACACGCGGGTCATACAATAAATAAAGACAACTCCTATGGCTCCTGCCGGTTGTCATACTCATCGACATGCAAGTCGTGATTCCTATTACAAGAACATGATCAATCTCATACATCACATATCATTCATCACATTCTTCTTGGCCATATCACATCACATAGCATACCCTGCAAAAACAAGTTAGACGTCCTCTAATTGTTGTTTGCATGTTTTACGTGGCTGCTATGGGTTTCTAGCAAGAACGTTTCTTACCTACGCAAAACCACAACGTGATATGTCAATTGCTATTTACCCTTCATAAGGACCCTTTTCATCGAATCCGTTCCGACTAAAGTGGGAGAGACTGGCACCCGCTAGCCACCTTATGCACCAAGTGCATGTCAGTCGGTGGAACCTGTCTCACGTAAGAGTACGTGTAAGGTCGGTCCGGGCCGCTTCATCCCACAATACCGTCGAAACAAGATTGGACTAGTAATGGTAAGCATATTGAACAAAATCAACGCCCACAACTACTTTGTGTTCTACTCGTGCAAAGAATCTACGCAATAGACCTAGCTCTGATACCACTGTTGGGGAACGTAGCAGAAATTCAAAATTTTCCTATGTGTCCCCAAGATCTATCTATGGAGAAACCGGCAACGAGGGGAAGGAGAGTGCATCTACATACCCTTGTAGATCGCTAAGCGGAAGCGTTCAAGAGAACGGGGTTGAAGGAGTCGTACTCGTCGTGATCCAAATCACCGGAGATCCTAGTGCCGAACGGACGGCACCTCCGCGTTCAACACACGTACAGCCCGGTGACGTCTCCCATGCCTTGATCTAGCAAGGAGAGAGGGACAGGTTGAGGAAGACTCCATCCAGCAGCAGCACAACGGCGTGGTGGCGGTGGAGGAGCGTGGCAATCCTGCAGGGCTTCGCCAAGCACTTGCGGGAGAGGAGGAGGTCTTGGGAGAGGGGGAGGGCTGCGCCAGAACTTGTGGTGCGGCTGCCCTCCCACCCCCCCACATATATATAGGGGCAAGGGAGAGGGGGGCCGGCCCCCTCAGATCCAATCTGAGGAGGGGGCGGCGGCCAAGGGGGGGAGGAGTGCCTCCCAAGTCAAGTGGAGGCCCTCCCCCTTAGGGTTTTCCCCTTCCCATGCGCATGGGCCTTGGGGGGGCTGGTGCCCCTGGCCCATTAAGGCTAGGGCGCCCCCTACAGCCCATGCTACTGTATTGGACGTGGTGGAACAATTTCCGAACCTCCGGAACCCTCCGGAATCCTCCGGAACCTTCTAGAAGCTTCCCGGTACAATACCGAAAAAACCTGAACTTTTTCCGGAACCCGAACAACAACTTTCCATATATAAATCTTTACCTCCGGGCCATTCTGGAACTCCTCGTGACGTCCGGGATCTCATCCGGGACTCCGAACAACATTCGGTAACCACATAGAAACTTCCTTTATAACCCTAGCGTCATCGAACCTTAAGTGTGTAGACCCTACGGGTTCGGGAGACATGTAGACATGACCGAGACGTTCTCCGGTCAATAACCAACAGCGGGATCTGGATACCCATGTTGTCTCCCACATGTTCCACGATGATCTCATCGGATGAACCATGATGTCAAGGACTCAATCGATCCCGTATACAATTCCCTTTGTCTAGCGGTATTATACTTGCCCGAGATTCGATCGTCGGTATACCGATACCTTGTTCAATCTTGTTACCGGCAAGTCTCTTTACTCGTTCTGTAACACATCATCCCGTGATCAACCCCTTGATCACATTGTGCACATTATGATGATGTCCTACCGAGTGGGCCCAGAGATACCTCTCCGTTTACACGGAGTGACAAATCCCAGTCTCGATTCGTGCCAACCCAACAGACACTTTCGGATTTACCTGTAGTGCACCTTTATAGCCACCCAGTTACGTTGTGACGTTTGGTACACCCAAAGAATCCCTACGGTATACGGGAGTTGCACAATCTCATGGTCTAAGGAAATGATACTTGACATTAGAAAAGCTTTAGCATACGAACTACACGATCCTTGTGCTAGGCTTAGGATTGGGTCTTGTCCATCACATCATTCTCCTAATGATGTGATCCCGTTATCAATGACATCCAATGTCCATGGTCAGGAAACCGTAACCATCTATTGATCAACGAGCTAGTCAATCAGAGGCTTACTAGGGACATGGTGTTGTCTATGTACCCACACATGTGTCTGAGTTTCCTATCAATACAATTATAGCATGGATAATAAATGATTATCATGAACAAGGAAATATAATAATAATAACCAATTTATTATTGCCTCTAGGGCATATTTCCAACACTGCCGTCGCCATTGCCGGGTGAATCCTTTCAGGGCTCCATCACTGGAATCCATTCATGCCATTGGACGCCATCTTTGACGAGCTGGCTCTCGTCGACTGGGAGCGGGCTCTGCGGGCTGTTGCAGCCTGCATCACCAACGTCGTGCGCCTCGAGAAGCAGAGGGACTTCAGTGGTGTTTAGGCGCAACATGACCGTTGGATCAAACTCAGACGGTGTAGATCAGTCACTGTAGCACAAAGCGTGTGGGTGTGTTTGGTTGCATTGTCATCTCAATGTAGTTGTTTCCTCTTTGTGTATTTTTGTCAACCTACTAGTGGGACTCATGCACCCTTCATGCACTCTGCCAAACACCCAAAAGTGGGTCGAGAAGGGAACTTTTTCTCCCATCTCGTGCACCCTTCATACACCGTGTCTAACACTATTGGATGTGCTTCATATGGTTCATGTTTCATGGAGTACTGTAGCACCATACTCTCCATGCGCTGTGGACCTAGTTCTGTTAACATTGATCTCACCATTCATTCTCGACCAGACAGTCGAAAAAGCGGTACTATGTTACATATAGGAGTAGTTGACATGTGCACAACATCATTTGTTATTGTCATATCTTACTACACTAGCAACAAGATTGTGTAGTACTGACGTATGAACCACTGCACATGCCTAGTAGTAGGAGCACTGTGTATGTTCAAGTGGCTGCCGTGTTTCGCACTCCTCCGTCGTAAGAGTGGAAACGCTTGCTGTAATCATTTTTTTTAGAATGAAAAATAGTGGACACGCTCTACCGTGCGGATCCTCCTCCAGCCATGCACTAAATTACTCACTTTCGCCAACGTGTGGGACAGCCAGCACCTGGGTCCACCAGCCATGCACTCAATTACTCCGTAGTAGAGTGATGGTAGACTACCCCGATCAAACCGCCGCAGTAATGCCCAATGAGCCGTCAAATCACAAAAACCCCTCCTTTCCAGCAGTAAGTTGGACGGACGAAGCAACCATCATTTCACTCTTCTCTCTCAGCTTCCTCTCTTGAAGAAAACCCCCACTCGATTCGCTTCTCCCTCATCTCGTTCCTCCTTTCACTCTTCTCTCTCAGCTTCCTCTCTTAGATGGACGCCGGAGCACCGGCCGACGTGATGTCTATGGCTCTGGCCAAAACCTTCGAGGCTGATGGTACGAAGAAGCGCAAGCACCCCGCCGAGACTACTGCAGACAAGCTCAAAACCATCGCCCTGTCCAAGCCCCCCTCTCCGGGATCCCTCATTAAGCAAGTCCAGGTAATGTCTCTTGTTGACGATCTTTTTCTCGATCTTGATCATGTTTTTTCATCTAACACGCAGTACTAGTACTGGTAGTACAACTTTCTGGGTGATCTTGCATGTGATTTTAGTTTGCCAAATGACGGTTCTAAATTCCTCTTTTGACCAAAACATGCGAGAGGTTGACACTGATTTCTTATAGATTACTTTCAACTACTCCCTCTGTCCCAAATTTCTTGTCTTAGATTTGTCTAGATATGGATGTATCTAATACTAAAATGTGACTTGATACATCCGTATCTAGACAAATCTAAGACAAGAATTTTGGGACGGAGGGAGTACTTTATGAACATCAATGCTACCTTTTAAGAGGGTATACTTGCCTCAGTAACTTGTGTTATGGATATTCATGTAATCCCTCTGCTCTCATGCCTTTGAAGACATGTTCTAGTGTCTTTGTTCACTCATTTCTGTGCGTATGTGTAGTCATATATGGAGTATAATATCAAAAATCATCTTATATTTCTGAAGGGAGGTAGTAATAAAATATGGTTTCTGTTTGAATTAGAACCAGGTCCGCGGTGGAGATGAAGTCCTCAAAGTCATGCCGTGTGAACTGGAAGGCCTGATGATGAGTTCTACTGCTGACCTATCCAGCTGTTGTGTCCTTGTCGCCACGTGTCCTGAACTAGTGTTTTCCTGTAGTATTATTGTCAGGCGTGTTCTCGAGGCTGTACTTGACCACAACAATTTCCTGGTTGTGCCTTCGATTACGAAGGGTGTGGTTCTTGTAAAGCTTCCCAACAAATCTGATGCAACCTGTCTTCATCATCATGTTTATGAGTGGAAAGACCACTCTGTTAGGTTCTCCAAGGTTGACAAGATGGTGATGGTGCATGTAGACATCTCACACGAAGTCCATGGCCTAGTCCGTTATGTGGGGTTCATCCCGTAGGTCGGTGGCAAGAAATAGTCTGCAGAGTTTAGTTAGTGCAACTTTGCTTGTCTGTAGTAAGTACTATTGTTTAGTACTTGATTTGTCTTTGTGAACCCTGTATTGTTTATTAGTACTGCCTCTTTTGGTGTGTGGTCAGTCCTGAGAACGGTCTATGTTAATGTCTGTTCACTCAATTCAGTCTGTACATTTTGAAGTATCCAGATCATATTTTTTGTGAGGACGGTTTATCAATTATGGTTACACTCCAATATCTGTATGCATTGCAGGGTTTATCGCACCCACCAGGATTTCCAGTCCCATGGATGTTCGGTCCATACGATTTGTACGACCTTTGCACTGTCCTGCTTGTGGGAGTAGGCGGGGCCCTGCATGCCACGCGTAGTTGGAAGATCAATCTTCTGTTTAGTACTTCAACATAGTGATTTCCTGGTAAGGATTCACTCGTGTCACATCAAGTAAATCTTATTGATTTACTGTCTAAATCTTATTGATTTAATGTCATGTTTTCTTTCTTTTCCTGCAATTTTACGATGCAGGTTTTGCCATGTGACATTCATCACAGAATAAACCATTTGGTTTGCTCTACGATGGCTATTTTTGCAGGTTTCACTTCTTATGTTGTGTCACTAACGAAGGCACTGTCCATCACTTATATTACTAGAAAAAATTGGATCAGTCTGTTGTCTGAGTACAAGCTGAATCCCTATGATGAACTGCAGTTTGGTTTAACAAAAATGCCACAATTAGTCCTTCTCGCGTTTAAAAGAAATGAAGAAAAAAACTGGATCACGGTCACGGATCCTAGTCAAGTTAGAAAGCTGATCATAGCAGACCAGACACGATCACCGCTGTCTCACACAAATCGAGCACCGGAAGTTGCTCTAGCACTGACAGCGGCAGCAACTCAGTCTGATCCTGCTGAGGATTGGGCATCGACCGCGTCAGCAGATCAGTCTGATCTACCGAAGGATCAGGCATCGACACCGACACCTGCTCCGACACCGGCACCAGCTCTACAAGGAGCACCATCTCCGGCAGCAGCGTCTTCGGCACCTGCACCAACACTTGCACTTGCATCTGGTCCGGCCCGTGCAGTTGCACCAGCAACAGACTGGGCTGCAATTCGCACTTCATATACCAAAGTCCACACAAAAACCGACATGTCCACCTTCTTGGTAAGCATTAGCCGCCCAAGTGCTTCGTTCTTTTTTCTTTCCATGTTGTTTCACATGATTCACTGTGTTGATCTAACTGTTTGGGTATGTCTTCTTGTTTGCAAACAGGGAATTCCTAGAGCAACGAGGGACTCGTTCAACAATCCGGGCGACCGCGGCCAAGCTTCTCTTACCATGTGCAGCCTTGGTGTGAATGAACCTGCTCAATATACCGTAAGTACAAAGGATGGTCGCATGATGATTGATGCTAAAGGATGGTCAAGGTTCAAATCTAAATCATATCTTGCGGTAGGGGATGATGTCAAAATCAAACTTTCTCGGCAAGGAGAGCTGGTCCAAATCAACTTTGAAATTCTTCAGTAACAGCACGCAATTGCCGAACTGATCTATCCTTCGAGAGATTTTGATGTAATAATCTGGCATGGTGAAACAAGTGTCCTGTGTGTATAAGTAGTACGACAGTATTATTTATCACATGGTATATCATTGACAGAATTGCAACTCTGATTGTTGGTTAGGAACTGTCGTTCGATTTCATTCCAACAGCTGCCATGCTTTATTCAATTTTGTGTATTTGCCTTGCGACAGCATCTAAAACTAGCACAGTACCGATCGCTTGCAATATGAAAAGCGCTGAGGTAGAACACATGGGCCCCCAAACATACAGGGTCGGCCTGCGGCCCAAAGTCCAGAACTGTGAGCCTATCTGAGTATTGTATTCTCAGCTGAACCCCCATAAAAAAAGCTGAAGCCCCATAATGCCCGTGCGTTGCAGAGGGAGTATATTTCTCGGCAAGGTGAGCCTGTGATATAAAAGATTTGTATATTTCTTTATAGAGGGAGTATCTCTCTATCAAAAAATATATTTATGTGTACCTAGTTACTCCTGTCTTTCTACTTCCTTTCGCTGATATGTGGGGCAACCGGCAACGGGGTCCACGTGCCATATTCACAAATTAGAGTGCACAACTTCACGGTAGACACACCCCGGTCGTAGCGCCGCAGTAATGCCCAATGAGCCGTCAAATCACAACCCCCCCTTCCAGCTTTAGCAGTAAGCTGGACGGACGAAGCGGCAATATCTCACTGGGCCTGAATCCCCTTCTCCCTCGTCTGCTTGTTCATAGAAAAACCCCGCTCGGCCATTGCATAGGGTTTTCTCATGGAGAACCAGGTACGAATTCTTCATCCATCCCTGATAAATCCAAGTCCCTTGGTCGTAGGTAATCTTAGGATGGCAGCCGCCGCCGTTGATGCATTTTTCTTCATACTGAATCTAGTGTGTTTCAGTTGCAGTGCCCAAAGTGCGAGTACCCTACAGATTTTTGCGCCCTCGATGAGACTCCACACTTGTTCCTTCTCATCCTAACACAGCATTTTGAAATGCGCACAGTATTTTCCTAGAATCCTCTTCTCTATCCGGGAGGGTGAGGGTTTTTTGAACATGTTGTGTTCTCATATTATTTTTCCTGCAGTGTATTATTTGCTCTGCCAGAACACATGTACTCAAGATGCTCGGCCTTGCCATAACTGAATACACTAGTTTAATGGTCACAGTTAAGACAAGCCATGGATATTACTTCCGAGTTGGGTTCATGAACCAAGAAGATTGCTGCTTTTTTTATGGCCGAACTTGGATAAACTTTCTCAAGTGTTACGGACTGAAAGTTGGCGCACGAATGTTGATGGAAATAGCAGAACCTAGTCTCATCTTCACTGCGATCTTCCACCCCGACGTCGTTCCAATTGTTCATCCATGTTAGTTTTGTATCTGGTTCTTGCTTGTTGCCTCGATTACTTCTTAATCCACCTATTCTGCCTAACTAATCACAATTTAACTTTAGAAGTAGCAACGAATCTCTCACGAAGATGCTACTTCTAACTAATATTTTCTTATAATTGGTGGCACGTGTAGGTTTTTTCAGAGTTAAGCAGTCTGCTCGTTTGTTACTCTGTAATAACTCGGCTGTTACTAATGGCACTGAAGTTGACTGGATCGACATCCACAAGTTCCTACACTTTATTGATCGTCTTGAGGTCCTTGTGGGGCGTTTCAATGGTGGAAGGCCACGTGGGATATGTGTGCCACTGCTGCACTCGTTGAACAGGTCCAACTGTGTCGAGAAACTTATGGTACGAGCTGTTTTCTGTTATATATGTTGTTCATAACCTATTGCTTATACACAGTTTTACAGCTGTGATCTTCTTGAAACAGGAACTGCCAAGTTCTATTGTTCCTATACAGATGCCTGACCATGGTCGGGTCAGACTTGCACTTGGTCACAACATGATGTTTATGTCGACCTACTCAATTCCCCTTGGAGGTGAAAACATACTTATTCATGGGTGGTCTCAAATAATGAAGGCCCGTCCATCTTGGAGAATAGGACAGAAGATTATGTTCATGCTTTTCCATGGCTCTAAAGAAAATATCCTGTTTATTGACCACGTTGCGAGATGAAGCCGCTTTCAGAAGGTTGTGGATGCGCGGGGTGGTGCCTGGGCCTTGTCCTGGGGCTTGGCGGCCTCACCCTTGGTTAAATGTAGGCAAAGTAGCACTGTTCTAGGCGTGCTTTGTACGGTTGAACCTGTATAAGTACTCATACTGCTTTCAGCTTTGGTTGTTAAGTGCCCCTGCTGGTTTCAGTTAAGGTTGTTATGTACTCCTGCTGCTTTTACAGCCTATTGTGTTTCTTCAGTCCTGTCTTCCTCCAGCCGCCAAAACCAAACCAGCGCCGGCAGGGCCGCCAGCTTCCGCCTCCCATGGATGGCTGCGCCTCAGCGCACGCATCACCGCCCCACCGTCTCCTAAATCGTTAACGCCGACGTCCTCCGCGCGCTTTGGTGCGCTCGCCGCGGCTCCGCCCTCTCGCGTTGTCAACATGGTCAACAAACAATGGGAATCGACAGAAGTACGTGGAGAGGATGACAGTAGGGACCCACCATGTCAGCATATGGAAAAATAAAATGCTTCCTCCTAGTGTTTTCTTGACATCTGGGACCCACGACATTGTGAGCGTATATAGTCAATAGACAAGAGAACAGCACAAGATCGGCTGACACCTGGGACGTAGCTACTCGAGTAGTATTTTTTTGTTTGGTATTGTTGAGACGGAGCAGGGTTTGAACTGGGCTGTGGCCCGTCTAGCCCAGGCTTATATTTTATGTTCGCCATGTGACCAGCCCAGCTATTTTTTCTTTGTGAAAATGAGCCCAGTTTATTTTTTCTGAAGAATACCCATTCCAGGCCTACTTATTTTTCTACGCCCTGATGGGCTGCAACTCTTTCAAGACGCCTGCAAATCTTGAAAGTAATATGAAATGGGTTGTAAATATAAAAACAGATGACAAATTGGCAATTACTTTATAATTTCTGATTTTTTCACATTTTCAGATTCCTATTTCATTGGGCATTAACCTAATTTAAATATATCTTCAAAGTATTTTAAATCTGACTCGACATTTTGGTATTAAAAATAGTTTGGAACCCACAAAAATATGCGAAATTGGCCCTGGCCAACCAAAAAAAACGACTGCAATAAATTGCATAAGAAGTTGCCATGAGCTATATATAAATTATTAAAAAAAAGAGGGAGTGGTCTGACTTGTGGGCCTGTTTAGTTGACGCGTATGCAAGATTTTTTTAGTTATTATATACTACGTCAACAAACGATTCTAGCAGAGTTACCATTGGATGTCAATCCAACGGCCGTCGTGTTTCTTCAATCTCTGATCTTCTTGCTCCAGCCGCCAAAGCAGCGCCGGCGGGACCGCCTGCTCCCGCCTCCCGTGGCCGGCTGTGCTGTCGCGCAGGCCTCAGCGCCCCCTACTACTCCCACCACTGGCTAGGGCATCCCTCTACTCACCCACACCCCCTGTTATTCTACGGCGACGGCACCCTCACACCACAGCCGAACCAGTGAACCCTCATACTCCTCTCCGCACGAGCTTCCATTGCCGCGTCTTCCCCGGCTCCGCATGGTCCCCTTCCTAGGCCTCGCCGTCGTCCACCGCCGTGGTGCTCTCGGCGCGGCATGGTCAATGTGGTCAACGACCGACTTCCATCGGAAGAGTAATGTACGTGGAGAGGCTGACAGCTAGGTCCACGGCAGCCGCAAGGAAGTGCCTCCTTATTATGCGGAAAATAATTATTCCTCCACCTGACAGCAGGGACCCACCAGACGGGCCACCAGTATTTCGCAAAAAAAATGTTTCCCCCTGACTGCTAGGACCCACAGGACGGGCCACCGTATTTCACGAAAAAAAAAATGTTCCACCCATTGTCAACTCGAACCCATCGAAAGTGCCTCCTTATTACGCACAAAAAAATGAATACCCCCTGCTAGCTGGGACCAACCTTGGTGGGAGGCTGACTTGTGGGCCTACTAAGTTGACTGGGACGGAGGCCTTTGTCAACTTTAGTCAATATATGAACGATTCTAGCTCCAGTGACCGTACGATGTCCATCCAACGGCTGTAGTGCTTCTTCAACCTCTGGTCTTCTTGCTCCAGCCGCCCAAAGCAGCGCCTGTCGTGCCGCCTGCTCCTACCGCCCGTGGCCGACTATGATGCCGCGGAGGCCTCACCGCCCCCTACTACTCCCACCGCTGGCCAGGCCATCCCTCTACGCACCCACACCCCCTGTTATTCTGCGGCGACGGCAGCCTCATACCGCAGCCGAACGAGTGAACCCTCATACTCCTCTACACGTGGGCATCCACTCCCGTGTCTTCCCCGGCTCCGCGTCGTCCCCTTCCTAGGCCTCGACGTTGTCCACCGCCCTGGTGCTCTCGGCGCGGCGTGGTCAACATGGTCAAGGAATGGCTTCCATCGAACGTGGACTGTACGTGGAGAGGCTGACAGCTGGGTCCACGGCCGCAGCAAGGAAGTGCCTCCTTATTATGCGCAAAATAATTATTCCTCCACCTGACAGTGGGGACCCACCGGACAGGCCACCGTATTTCGCGAAAAAAACGTTTCCCCCCTGACTGCTGGGACCCACTAGCTACACCTTCGCATGCAAGGAAGTGCGTCCGGGCAAAAAAAACGATTCGCCCCCTAACTGCTAGGACCCACCAGCTACATCTTCGCACGCAAGGAAGTGCGTCCGGGCAAAAAAACAAAACGATTCGCCCCCTGACTGCTGGGACCCACCAGCTACATCTTCGCAGGCAAGGAAGTGTCTGACAGTCGGGACCCACCTAGCCGAAGCGTGCATAGCGTTGTCATTCTGGTCGCGAACGTGTACGTACATACTGGTCGGTGTAGAGGCACGCACGTGTCATAGTAGAGGTGCGCACATGTCGTAGTAGAGGCGCGCATGTAGCATGTACACGTACGTACAGCGGCGAGGGTGCAAGAAAGAAAATACGGCCACGTACATACATACGGGCAGGGTCTCGAACGCCTATCGCGCATATGTACATGGCTGGGTCGGAACAAAAAAACAGCGTCGTCGTCGTGTTCATGGGGAGCTAACTGGCTGGGTCAGAAAGGAATGCGTGGTCGTGTTCATCGGGAGGGCTTAGACGGAATAGGCGATGGAAACAAGGCCTGGCGTACCGCACAACGGAGGAAACGGCCTTGTATTCGACCGGCCACGTTCGAAACAGGATCCTTTTGACCGGGAGGGGCCTGGCGTACCGCAAAATGGAGGAAACGGACCTCCTACGGTCGAAATAGGGGTCTTGTTGATCGGGAGGGGTGTGGCGTACCGCAAAACGGACGAAACGGACCTCCGATAGTCGAAACGGGGGTCCTGTTGATCGGGAGGGGTGTGGCGTACCGCAAAACGGACGAAACGGACCTCCTACGGTCGAAACAGGGGTCCTGTTGATCGGGAGGGATGTGGCGTACCGCAAAACGGACGAAACGGACCTCCTACGGTCGAAACGGGGGTCCTGTTCATTGGGAGGGGTGTGGCGTACCACAAAATGGGAGTCCACGGGATACTGTTCCTCTCCACCGTCGACCTCCTCCAGCCTCCACGAGCTACCGTCGACCTCCTCCAGCCTCCACGGGCTCCTGTTCATCCAGCCTGCACCGTGTGCTACTCCACCGGCTACTGTTCAACCACCCCTCCACGAGCACCCCTCCACCGTCTACTGTTCATCCAGCCCTCCACACCACGGGGTCCTGTTCAACCACCCCTCCACGGCTACCCCTCCATCGTCTATTGTTCATCCAGCCCTCCACACCATGGGGTCCTGTTCATCTAGAGGCAACGCCACCGCTCACTGTTCATCCAAACCCCCCGCAACGCTCACTGTTCGTCCAATCGATCGGCTTCAGTTAGCAGTAGTAGCGAAGGAATCGCTCCATCGGGTTCAATTAACAGCCATCGATCGATCGCTCGGGTTCACTAACACGTAGCCTGCAGTGCAATCGCTCGGGTTCAGTTAGAGGCCAACGCCTCGCTCGGGTTTAGTTAGAGCCAATGCCTCACACGTGTACGAGAGAAACGCGCATCGCTCGCCCCCCGACCCCCACCGTAACCGGGAAATCCCCGAAATTTTCCTCCCCCTTGCTTCTACCATAGTTTTTTACGTCATGGACGGCCCAAAGAATGTCATGCAGCTGCGTCTCCGGCCCACCCAGGACGAAAAGCCCATTTTCTGTCATGATTTTTTGTCATAGAAGTAGGAGCCCACCACATCTATGATGATACCGGGTTTTGTCACAATTATCGTCATAGAAGTGTCATATGTATGACAGGAAAAAAAATCGTTCGGCCCAAAATGTCACGGATGTATCTTTTTTTGTAGTGCATGCATGCAGTGCTTCCATCCCGGGTACACACATGCATGCACTTACTCCACTCCGTAGTACATCGAGAGAAATGTGTGGACTTGATTGCGGTTACCACGCCCTAATTAATTGAGCATTAAACCAAACACATCTAAAGTCTCTCTGGTGGTGGAAATGCATTGAGAGAAATGCATCATAATGAAGCGCGCCCTGTAAACTGTGACAGAGGGAGGAGTAGTATGAAGGTGCAAAACCAAGTACGCGTATGGTCAGTCGGTCAATGCACCTCCTCTTGGCATATCACTGACATGTGGGACCGGAGTGTGAGCAAATCAATCTCAATTGACGGCAAAATGGCTAACCCATCATTCCTTGAGAGAGACGAGGAGCGAAAACACACAGACGGGCTCGCACGGAGGCCAAGATATATTCGAGCATGGTTGATCGATATCATCATTACATGTTGGGCTGCAGTTTTCCGCCCTTCTCCGGAATAAATGTGTACTTTATCAAAGATTAAAAAAATAAGAATACAGACGCTCCACCATGCGGTTCAAGTAGTAGTACTACTCGTACTACTAAACCTTGCGCTTGGCTCTTCGCCTCTTCATGAAGTCGAACAATGATGGTACTCTGCAAGTTCGGTACTACAGTGTATGCCTCTGGCAATCTAACACTGAACGAACTGATGCATGTCCACCGCCTGGGCAAGGGTAGGTTGCATTAGTCAAAAGGCGTAAGTGAGCTTCACCTTCTCCTGCAAGCTTCTCCTTGTTCTGTGAATTGATGGGACACACCAAAAAGTAGTGCTAGTCCATACTCCCTCCTTTCCGGTTAATATGGCTTAATATTTTTTGCGGGTTAATGAGAGCGCTTTATTCATATATAAGCATTCTTAGGACAATCAGCCAAGACACTGGTCACTAGGAAGCGAGGTACCCCGCAAAAAAAGAAGTAGGAAGCGAGGTGTTTCATCAAGCCATCTCTCGGCCACATTCAAAGTGCAGCAAGCACGGTTCGCACAAAGATGCGCCGCAAGGTTTGCTGACCTGTTTACATGCTGAATAACAAAAAAGAGGAAATATTACCGAGCGCTCCTATTTGTAATAGGATATGAGCCAGAATTAAGCGAGAATTGTGGCGAGTGTTCCATGCAATCAACTTCCATTATCACACGTGAGAACCCTCGAAGAGAACCAAATGTGTTGAAGATTGCTTTATCAGATTTTAAAAATATAATAAGAGTGAAGACGTTCATCCATCCAGTACCTAGTAGTAGTATAGTACATACCTCTATAGACTATAGTAGTAGTACTAGTACTAGTAAACTTTAAGCTTGGTTGTTCGCCTCTTCGGGAAGTCGAACAATAATAGTACTAGTATAGTGTATGCTTCTGGCAATCTGACCTGAATTAACTGTTGCACATCCACCGCTTTAGCAAGGGAGAGCTTGAATTAGTCAAAAGTTTCTCCTTGTCCCGCGAGCCGCCGCGCGCAAGCTTCTCCCGTCCTGCAAGCTTCTCCTCGTTCGGCAAGTTGACGGGACACGGCAAAGTAATGCTAGTCCATACTGCCTCCTCTCCGGTTAATATGGCTTAATTTCAAATGAGATAAATACACTATCTTAGTGGCGGAGCTTGAAACAAAAAGCAGGGCGGGCTGGGCAGGCTAAGCTGAAGTAAATTGTCTCTAGGCTAGTGTTTCACATCCTGATCTAGGTGAACAGTAGGAAGAAATGCTCCTGCCATGGCCTGGTTTTGCCCTAAGGTAGCTCCACCAGTGCACTGTCTGCACTGTATATTTGTAAAAATGCGGTCAGTGGACTTCATAATACGCTCATTGCGCTCAATATATACATTTTCCGGTGTTTATACGGTCACTAGCTCACCCTGTCTGAGTATGTGTGTGCATGCACGTGTAGGTTGAGCACCTGAGCGTGACCGTGTGTGTTCCATCGTGTGCTCGGACATGCATGCATTAGGGCATCGCGCGCATTTTACCGTCCATGTGTACGTGTGACTGTTGCATACACGTAGGGGGAGTACGTGTAGGGGCCACTAAGGAGTAGTCAAATCACACAGTAAGTTAGTCGGAAGAAGCAACCATCATTTCACTCTTCAATACACGTACGCAATATAAAATGGTTAATATGGAGAGAAAAAGAAAACCACTATATATACACTAGTAGGAGCCTAAGCTACAAGCCTGCTTGCTTGGGTTGCTCTCTTCACAAGCATAGAACAACGGTGGCCACACCGCTGGTCACATATCCGTCCTGATCCTGCAGCTGGGGGAAGGGAACAATGTTCTGCGTAGACGCGGTCGACATCGGCGAGGGAGAAAATCCACAGTCATGCGTCCCAATCGGGGGTCACCGTGGTATGGGCCGATGCCGCGCCCCAACCACCCTTATAGCTATAGCCCGACGTCCCAGGTAGTCCATCTTCCTTTTGGAGCCGGCTTGCTCCACTGCCGCAGCTCCCCACGTAGCTCCATCTCCATGTCGATCTTTCTCTACTTCTACCGGCTTCTACTTGTGATGAGTTTATGTCTCATGAACTAGTGCCAGTACTATTATTCTAATCGCACTTCCTCAATATCTTTGCCATCAGGGATGCTTAGCTCGATTTTAGTGGAACTGCACAAAAGCATCGCATGATCCGAGGGTGCCAGCCGTCTTTCCTTTGACGGGTTCTACCTGGACAGGAAATTAAATCCTGTTTAGGGTTTAGGGTTTAAGTCGTAGTGACTTCATCAGTAGTTTTTCTTTTGTACACGCTCTCACAACTTTTGTCTTTAGTTGTGAAGTAAATATTGGCTATGATCTGTGAATCATTGAGATGCATCAGCATGCGTGTTAGTTTTCCTTTGTATTTGATGGAATGTTGTAACGGGGCAACCTTGGAGTAGGAATGAAAATGGAGTGGAAAGTTTCCATTTTTTCAGAGAAAAAAATGGAAACGGAGAGAAACCAACGTTTCATTTCGTTGGATCGCGCCATCGAGCAAAACCAACGTTTAAATCACGTCTATCGCGTTCGTGTCTCACCCTCCACGGCTTGACCCCACACGGTCGCTCGACATGCCACTCACCGCAAACCGAGTATACGATAACTTTCCCGCCTGCTTGTCGATGGATCGCGCCATGGATTACTTAGCACTACTGGAAGAGATTGACTAGTTGGGGAAGGACAGCTAGCTGTAGCATGGACTCCCAAGAACTTTTTACATGCATGTTGTGGCCGGCTATTGCGACCTTTGAACGCGGAGCAGTCGCGTGCACCAGGAAGTAGCGCGGGCGACGCTCTCACGGCCGGCACGCCGCTTCAATGTCAGCGCCAATGAGAGGTTGCGTCCGCTCTGGCCGGGCATGAATGCGGCACTGACCGTTTCGGGCGGGAAGCACGCGTGGGTGATGAAGAGGGTTCGGGTTGGTCAGGAGCGGTCGTGGCAGCGGTCCGGACGCCTGCAAACAAGAGATGTTGTATGTTAATATTACTGCGTATATAATTAACAACGTAAATAATGTGCCAGTTGGACAAATATGATTGGAGATGGAGATGGAGATGGAAATGGAATTTTACGTAAACACGGATATGCAGGTCTATGTCTATGTGTGTGTGCGCGACGACTCTCGCGACCTGGAAGCGGGGGCGTGTTTTTGATCAAGTTTTCTTTCTTGGTACGTTAAAAAATTGTCCGCCAGTTTTCATTTCTTTTTTCCGGGAACGCGCGTATTCTATTTAAAACCACTGCTATGGAGAGATTTGTTTACTCCGTTATAGCCTCTTGTTTGATAGAGTTTCTCACGTCTCGCTCTCTCACCCTCTACATATCAAAACAAGATGATAGTGTCCACTCTATCTCTCTCCTAACCGGTGGTCACAGATCCGGCTGAATCCCGTCCGTTGTGGGAGGTGAGGAGGTGCAGCGTCGATGTTGTTGCCGTCGGCGATGGAGGAAGATGATGCGCACCATCCTCTCGGAGCCGGCGCTGGCACGGATGAAGGCCCTCCGCGCCCTTGTTCGCTGCCGTCATGTGGGCAGATCCCGCCCGCCCGCCTAAGCGACATCTCGCCCACTTGAAGAATAACTTCTTGTACTGGTCCAGCTCCCCAGGTCGCTGCATGCGGGTTTTCTTCTATGCGACTACTCCCCAGCTCCCCATGTATAGTAGCTAGGGTTCGTCGGCTGGTCCAACATCACCTACTATTATAGAGGAAATGCCACTCAAAAAGTGGTCCTGATTTATGCCTCGGTGGAGGTATACATGTTGTTTCGACAAAAAGTACATAGTGGTTGTGCGGTCATTGTGCATATGCTCCTATTGCTGCTGCTAATCTAACACTATCACTTGTTAAATGAAGAAATGCCTTTTTTCTTGGGTATCCTGGTTTAGTTCCTAACAAGACAATCATGATGCTTCTGTTTGTTGGTGTACTGATACGTCTCCAACGTATCTATAATTTTTGATTGTTCCATGCTATTATATTACCCCTTTTGGATGTTTATGGACTTTATTTTACACATTTATATCATTTTTGGGACTAACCTACTAACCGGAGGCCCAGCCCGTATTGCTGTTTTTTTGCCTATTTCAGTATTTCGGAGAAAAAGAATATCAAACGGAGTCCAAACGGAATGAAACCTTCGGGAGCGTGATTTTTGGAAAGAACGTGATCTAGAGGACTTGGAGTGCAGGTCAAGAAGCAATCGAGGCGGCGAGGAGATAGGAGGGCGCGCCCACCCCCTCTGGGCGCGCCCCTGTCTCCTGGGCCCCTCGAGCGGCCACCGACGTACTTCTTCCTCCTATATATACCCACGTACCCCGAAAACATCCAGGGAGCCAACGAAACACAATTTCCACCACTGTAACCTTCTGTATCCGTGAGATCCCATCTTGGAGCCTTCGCCGGCACTCCGCCGGAGGGGGAATCGACCACGGAGGGCTTCTACATCAACACCATAGCCCCTCCAATGAGTTGTGAGTAGTTTACCATAGACCTTCGGGTCCATAGTTATTAGCTAGATGGCTTCTTCTCTCTTTTTGGATCTCAATACAATGTTCTCCCCCTCTCTTGTGGAGATCTATTCGATGTAAACTCTTTTGGCGGTGTGTTTGTCGAGATCTGATGAATTGTGGGTTTATGATCAAGTTTATCTATGAGAAATATTTGAATCTCCTCTGAATTCTTTTATGTATGATTGAGTTATCTTGGCAAGTCTCTTCGAGTTATTAGTTTGGTTTGGCATACTAGATTGATCTTTCTTGCCATGGGAGAAGTGCTTAGCTTTGGGTTCAATCTTGCGGTGTCCTTACCCAGTGACAGAAAGGGTTGCAAGGCACGTATTGTATTGTTGCCATCGAGGATAAAAAGATGGGGTTTATATCATATTGCATGAGTTTATCCCTCTATATCATGTCATCTTGCTTAAGGCGTTACTCTGTTCTTATGAACTTAATACTCTAGATGCAGGCAGGAGTCGGTCGATGTGTGGAATAATAGTAGTAGATGCAGGCAGGAGTCGGTCTACTTGTTGCGGACGTGATGCCTATATACATGATCATGCCTAGATAATTTCATAATTATTTGCTTTTCTATCAATTGCTCGACAGTAATTTGTTCACCCACCGTAATACTTATGCTATCTTGAGAGAAGCCCCTAGTGAAACCTATGGCCCCCAGGTCTATCTCTTATCATATTTGCTTCCAATCTACTTTTATTTGCATCATTACTTTTTGCATCTATCTTATAAGATACCAAAAATATATTTATCTTATCATACTATCTCTATTAGATCTCACTTTTGCAAGTGGCCGTGAAGGGATTGACAACCCCTTTATTGCGTTGGTTGCGAGTTCTTTGTTTGTTTGTGTAGGTGCGTGGGACATTTGAGGAGCCTCTTACTGGATTGATACCTTGGTTCCCAAAAACTAAGGGAAATACTTACGCTACTATTGCTGCATCACCCTTTCCTCTTCAAGGAAAACCAACGCAAGCTCAAGACGTAGCATGTACTTTTCATTAATTCTTATTGACAATTGAGATGTCGTTGTTAATCTTGTAAAACAAAGTAACAACACTATATCCCTTTTTTATATTTTTGGAAACAACGATGCATATCTCCATACCCGGGCATATCTTCCTCAATTTTAGTGGAACTGCACAAATTGGATGGCCATTGTTGTTCCGCCTCACTGTCCTCTGCCATGTGGTTCTTCCTTCCTCGAGCTTGATTACTGAGAAGAAACAGACCACGGTGAGGATTTGTCGAACTTCATAGGTGCCTCACCCAAACTTGATGCCAAATGGATGATGCATCACCACGATGACCTATCGATGCTCATGGTTGCGCCTCATGGTTGTGTCGGCTACTGAAGCTGATCAATTTTCAATGAAAAACAAGTTGTCTTCCATCAGTGCTCTTTTCTTGTTACCCACAAAGATGATATCCTTCATCAGTTCACCTTCGTTGCGTTGGAGACGCAGTCGTCTTTCACGTTGATGCAATTTTATCACACAATTGTCTATGAACCAAAAGTTTCCTCAAAGAAGTATCGATGTTGGTAATAAGAGCATAAGTTTTGTATTGATTTCTAAGCCTTCTCACAACTTTGTCTCCAGCTCCCCTGTAATTTTATTTGTCCAGCTATTAACTTTGATTAAAAATGGTGTGGAATAAAAACCCGGATGGACGTAGTAGCCCTCCATTTTTATTTACTCTGCATATTAGATTTGACTGAAGTCAAATTTTGTAAAGTTTGAACAAGTTTAGGCCGAACACAACAAACCATAATTATTAGAGAGGGAAAACTATACATACTCTCAAACCTTTCTGATAATTGAAATTAAAATTCTTTATTTGTACACACTCTCACACGTTTCTGATAATTTGGTGCATGTGTGGTTGTTCACTTAAGGGAGGGCAGTGTACCAGACGTGAAGGACAGGAAGTGCGACCAGGATGCGTGGATCATTAGTTCATCGGAAGTACTCCCTCTATTCCTAAATATTTGTCTTTCAAGAGGTTTGAAATGGACTACCACATACGGATGTATATAGACATATTTTACAGTGTAGATTCCCTCATTTTGCTCCGTATGTAGTCATTTGTTGAAATCTCTAGAAAGACAAATATTTACGAACAGAGGGAGCAGTAGTTTTCTTCACGGGTATGTTAAATAAAGAGTTTCGTTTCGTACTTACACAATTTAAAACGATTGTTATGGAGAGAATAAGAAAACCACTCCACTATATATAAGTCGTATACACGAGTACTATATGGACGCAACTTCATTGACTTTAGTGCACCTGGCTTTGGGTTTATGACAGGTGGGCCCAAAATGTGGCTGGCTGATACGTCTCCAACATATCTATATATTTTTATTGTTCCATGCTATTATATTATCTGTTTTGGTTGTTTAATGGGCTTTATTATGCACTTTTATATTACTTTTGGGACTAACCTATTAACTGGAGGCCCAGAGCAAATTGCTATTTTTTTGCCTATTTCAGTGTTTTGCAGAAAAGGAATATAACGGAGTCCAAACAGAATGAAACCTTCGGGAGCATCATTTTTGGAACAAACGCAATCCAAGAGACTTGGAGTGGACATAAAGGAAGCAACGAGGCGGCCATGAGGTAGGAGGGCGCGCCCAGGGGGTAGGCATGCCCCCCACCCTCGTGGGCCCCTCGTGGCTCCCCTGACCGACTTCTTTCGCCTATATATACTCATATATCTTGAAAACATCAGAAAATAACCTAGATCGGGAGATCCGCCGCCGCAAGCCTCTGTAGCCACCAAAAACCAATTGGGACCCTGTTCCGGCACCCTGCCGAAGGCGGGATCCCTCATCGGTGGCCATCTTCATCATCCCGGCGCTCTCCATGATGAGAAGGGAGTAGTTCACCCTCAGGGCTGAGAGTATGTACCAGTAGCTATGTGTTTGATCTCTCTCTCTCTCTCTCGTGTTCTTGATTTGGCACGATCTTGACGTATCGCGAGCTTTGCTATTATAGTTGGATCTTATGATGTTTCTCCCCTTCTGCTCTCTTGTAATGGATTGAGTTTTCCCTTTGAAGTTATCTTATCGGATTGAGTATTTAAGGATTTGAGAACACTTGATGTATGTCATGCATGTGCTTATCTGTGGTGACAATGGGATATTCACGTGATCTACTTGATGTACGTTTTGGTGATGAACTTGCGGGCTCAGTGACCTTGTGAACTTATGCATAGGGGTTGGCACACGTTTTCGTCTTGACTCTTCGGTAGAAACTTTGGGGCACTTTTGAAGTACTTTGTGTTGGTTGAATAGATGAATTTGAGATTGTGTGATGCATATCGTATAATCATGCCCACGGATACTTGAGGTGACATTGGCGTATTTGGGTGACATTAGGGTTTTGGTTGATTTGTGTCTTAAGGTGTTATTCTAGTAAGAACTCTATGATAGATCGAACGGAAAGAATAGCTTCGTGTTATTTTACTACGGACTCTTGAATAGATCGATCAGAAAGGATAACTTTGAGGTGGTTTCGTACCCTACAATAATCTCTTCGTTTGTTCTCCGCTATTAGTGACTTTGGAGTGACTCTTTGTTGCATGTTGAGGGATAGTTATATGATCTAATTATGTTAATATTGTTGAGAGAACTTGCACTAGTGAAAGTATGAACCCTAGGCCTTGTTTCCTACCATTGCAATATTGTTTTCTCTCACATTTATGATTAGTTACCTTGCTGTTTTTATATTTTCAGATTACAAAAACCTATATCTACCATCCTTATTGCACTTGTATCACCATCTCTTCGCCGAACTAGTGCACCTATACAATTTACCATTGTATTGGGTGTGTTGGGGACACAAGAGACTCTTTGTTATTTGGTTGCAGGGTTTGTTTGGGAGAGACCATCTTCATCCTACGCCTCCCACGGATTGATAAACCTTAGGTCATCCACTTGAGGGAAATATGCTACTGTCCTACAAACCTCTGCACTTGGAGGCCCAACAACGTCTACACGAAGAAGGTTGTGTAGTAGACATCAAGCTCTTTTCTGGCACCGTTGCCGGGGAGGTGAGTGCTTGAAGGTATATCTTTAGATCTTGCAATCGAATCTTTTAGTTTCTTGTTTTATCACTAGTTTGGTTTATAAAAGAAAAATACAAAAAATGGAATTAAGGTTGCCTCATATGCTTCATCTTTTTAATGTCTTTCATGAAAATAAGGATTCCGATAATTGTGCCGAAGTGTTAGAATAAGAATGCATTAGAATGTTTGGCACTAAATCTTTGAATGATGAGCATGATTGCAATGTTGTTAGTATGAATTCTTTGAATACCCATGATGCTAATGATATGCAAAGCCACAAGCTTGGGGATGCTATGTTTGATGAATATGATATTTTTTGTCCCCCAAGTTTTGATGAGCAAATTTATTATGATGAAAGCATGCCTCCTATTTATGATGATTATTGTGATGATACGTATGCCATAAAGAATAAACATAACCATGAAACTTGTCATCGTGATTTTAATTTTCAATCGGATTATGCTTCACATGATAGTTATTTTGTTGAGTTTTCTCTCACTACTATTCATGAGAAGAAGTTTGCTTATGTGGAGAGTAGTGAAATTTATATGCTTGTGCATCATGAAAATAATGCTTTATGTGATGGTTATATTGTTGAATTCATTCATGATTCTACTGAAAATTATTATGAGGGAGGAACATATGCTTGTAGGAATTGCAATAATATCAAGTTTCCTCTCTATGTGCTTAAAGTTTTGAAGTTATGCTTGTTTTGCCTTCCTATGCTAGTTGATTACTGTTCCCATAAGTTGTTTGCTCACAAAATCCCTATGCATAGGAAGTGGGTTAGACTTAAATGTGCTAGTCATATTCTTCATTATGCTCTCCTTATGTTTCAATTCGTATCTTTTATGTGAGCATCATTGAAATCATCATGCCTAGCTAGGGGCGTTAAACATAAGCACTTGTTGGGAGGCAACCCAATTTTATTTTTGTTCTTTGTTTTTGCTCCTATTTAGTAATAAATAATTCATCCAGCCTCTGTTTAGATGAGTTTTTATGTTTTAATTAGTGTTTGTGCCAAGTAGAACCTTTGGGAAGACTTGGGTGAAGTCTATGCAATCTTGCTGTAAAAAACAGAAACTTTTGTGCTCACGAGATTAGCTGCCATTTTTTACTATAGAGAGATTATGGGTTGATTCGTTTTGAAGATGATTAATAGACAAATTCGTCAGGTCAAAAAATTTATTTCAGAATTTTTGGAGTTGCATTAGCATACGTTTGATACAGATTACTACAGACTGTTCTGTTTTTGACAGATTCTGTTTTCTATGTGTTGTTTGCTTATTTTGATGAATCTATGAGTAGTATCGGAGGGTATGAAATATAGAGAAGTTGGAATACAGTAGATATTACACCAATATGAATTTATAATGAGTTCATAACATTACCTAAGTGGTGATTTGTTTTATTTGCTAACGGAGCTCATGAGATTTTCTGTTGAGTTTTGTGTTGTGAAGTTTCAAGTTTCTGGGTAAAGATTTGATGGATTATGAAATAAGGAGTTGGCAAAGCCTAAGCTTGGGGATGCCCAAGGCACCCAAGGTAAAATTCAAGGACAAACCAAAAGCCTAAGCTTGGGGATGCCCCAGAAGGCATCCCTCTTTCGTCTTCGTCATCGGTAACTTTACTTGATGCTATATTTTTATTCACCACATGATATGTGTTTGCTTGGAGCGTCTTGTATGATTTGAGTCTTTGGTTTTTAGTTTACCACAATCATGCTTGCTTTACAACCTTTTGGGAGAGACCACACATGAATCGGAATTTATTAGAATACTCTATGTGGCTTCACTTATATTTTTGAGCTAGATAATTTTTGCTCTAGTGCTTCACTTATACCTTTTAGAGCACGGTGGTGGTTTTATTTGTAGAAATTATTGATCTATCATGCTTCACTTATATTATTTTGAGAGTATTTTAGAACAGCATGGTAATTTGCTTAAGTTATGAATTCAGTCCTAATATGATGGGCATCCAAGTTGGGTAAAATAAAAACTTTCTTATGGAGTGCATTAAACACTATGATAAATTTGATACTTGATAATTGTTTTGACATATAAAGGTGGTAATATTAGAGTCATGCTAGTTGGGTAATTATGAAATTGAGAAATACTTGTGTTAAAGTTGGCAAGTCCCGTAGCATGCACGTATGGTGAATGTTGTGTGGCAAATTTGTAGCATGGGGTGTTCTTTGATTGCCTTCCTTATGAGTGGAGGTCGGGATCGCGCGATGGTTAACTCCTACCAACCCTTCCCCTAGGAGCATGCGTAGTAGTACTTTGCTTCGAGGGATAATAAACTTTTGCAATAAGTATATGAGTTCTTTATGACTAATGTGAGTCCATGGACTATACGCACTCTTACCCTTCCGCAATTTGCTAACCTCTACGGTACCGTGCATTGCCCTTTCTCACCTTGAGAGTTGGTGCAACTTCGCCGGTGCATCCAAACCCCGTGATACGAAATGCTCTATCACACATAAACCTCCTTATATCTTCCTAAAAACAGCCACCATACCTACCTATTATGGCATTTCCATAGCCATTCCGAGATATATTGCCATGCAACTTTCCACCGTTCCATTTATTATGACACGCTCCATCATTGTCATATTGCTTTGCATGATCATGTGCATGACATTGTATTTGTGTCAAAGCCACCTTTCATAATTCTTTCATACATGTCGCTCTTGATTCATTGCATATCCTGGTACACTGCCGGAGGCATTCACATAGAGTCATATTTTGTCCTAAGTATTGAGTTGTAATTGTTGAGTTGTAAATAAATAGAAGTGTGATCATTTCCATTTTTAGAGCATTGTCCCATGTGAGGAAAAGATGATGGAAACTATGATTCCCCCACAAGTCAGGATGAGACTCCGGACGAAATAAAAAAAGAGAGAAAAAAAAAAGTCCAAAGAAGCCCAAATAAAAAAAGAGAAAAAATAGGCCAAAGAAGCCCAAATAAAAAATGAGAGAAAAAGAGAGAAGGAACAATGTTACTATCCTTTTTACACACTTGTGTTTCAAAATAGCACCATGATCTTCATGATAGAGAGTTTCTTATTTTGTCACTTTCATATACTAGAGGGAATTTTTCATTATAGAACTTGGCTTGTATATTCCAATGATGGGCTTCCTCAAAATGCCCTAGGTCTTCGTGAGCAGGCAAGTTGGATGCACACCCACTTAGTTTCTTTTTGATGAGATTTCATACATTTATAGCTCTAGTGCATCCGTTGCATGGCAATCCCTACTCCTCGGTATTGACATCAATTGATGGGCATCTCCATAGCACGTTCATTAGCCGCGTCAATGTGAGGCTTTCTCCTTTTTTGTTTTCTCACATAATCCCTATCGTCATACTCTACTCCACCCATAGTGCTATGTCAATGTCTTATGCTCATGTATTGCGTGAAGGTTGAAAAGGCTAAAGCGCGTTAAAAAGTATGAACCAATTGCTTGGCTAAAACTGGGGTTGTGCATGATGGGAGCATTTTGTGTGACGAAAATGAAGCATGGCCAAACTATATGATTTTGTAGGGATAAGCTTTCTTTGGCTATGTTATTTTGATAAGACATAAACTGCTTTGTTAGCATGCTTGAAGTATTACTATTTTTATGTCAATACTAAACTTTTATCTTGAATCTTATGGATCTGAACATTCATGCCACAATAAAGAGAATTAAATTGAAAATTATGTTAGGTAGCATTCCACATAAAAATTATGTTTTTATCATTTACCTACTCGAGGACGAGAAGGAATTAAGCTTGGGGATGCTTGATACGTCTCCAACGTATCTATAATTTTTGATTGTTCCATGCCATTATATTATCTGTCTTGGATGTTTAATGGGCTTTATTATGCACTTTTATATTATTTTTGGGACTAACCTATTAATCGGAGGCCCAGTGCAAATTGCTGTTTTTTGCCTATTTTGGTGTTTCGCAGAAAAGGAATATCAAACAGAGTCCAAATGGAATGAAACCTTCGGGAGAATCGTTTTTGGAACAAACACAATCCAGTAGACTTGGAGTGGACGTCAAGGAAGCAACGACGCGGCCATGAGGTAGGAGGGCACGCCCAGGGGGGTAGGCATGCGCCCCACCCTCGTGGGCCTCTCGTGGCTCCCCTGACTGACTTCTTTCGCCTATATACTCATATACCCTGAAAACATCAGAAAATAACCTAGATCGGGAGTTCCGCCACCGCAAGCCTCTATAGCCACCAAAAACCAATCGGGACCCTGTTCCGGCACCCTACCGGAGGGGGGATCCGTCACCAGTGGCCATCTTCATCATCCCGGCGCTCTCCATGACGAGGAGGGAGTAGTTCACCCTCGGGGCTGAGGGTATGTACCAGTAGCTATGTGTTTGATCTCTCTCTCTCTCTCATGTTCTTGATTTGGCACGATCTTGATGTATCGCGAGCTTTGCTATATAGTTGGATCTTATGATGTTTCTCCCCCTCTACTCTCTTGTAACGGATTGAGTTTTCCCTTTGAAGTTATCTTATCGGATTGAGTCTTAAGGATTTGAGAACACTTGATGTATGTCTTGCATGTGCTTATCTATGGTAACAATGGGATATTCACGTGATCTACTTGATGTATGTTTTCGTGATCAACTCACAGTTTCAGTGACCTTGTGAACTTATGCATAGGGGTTGGAACACTTTTTCATCTTGACTCTTCGGTAGAAATTTTGGGGCAGTCTTTGAAGTACTTTGTGTTGGTTGAATAGATGAATCTGAGATTGTGTGATGCATATCGTATAATCATGCCCACGGATACTTGAGGTGACATTGGAGTATCTAGGTGACATTAGGGTTTTGGTTGATTTGTGTCTTAAGGTGTTATTCTAGTATGAACACTACAAAAAAAGACGCATCCGTGACATTTTGGGCCAAATGAATTTTTTTTCTATCATACTTATGACACTTCTATGACGATAATTGTGACAAAACCCGATATCATCATAGATGTGGTGGGCTCCTACTTCTATGAAAAAAATCACAGAAAATGGGCTTTTCATCCTGGGCGAGCCGAAGACGCAGTTGCATGACATTCTTTGGGCCGTCCATGACGGAAAAACCCGTTGTAGAAGCGAGGGCGAGGAAAATTTCGGCGAGTTCCCGGTTACGGTGGGTGGTCGGGGGCCGAGCGATGCGCGTTTCCCTCGTACACGTACGCGCGTGTGCGAGGCATTGGGCTCTAACTGAACCCGAGCGAGGCTTTGGGCTCTAACTGAACCCGAGCAATTGCACTGCAGGCTAAGCGTTACTGAACTCGATCGAGCGATTCCTTCGCTACTGCTGCTAACTGAAGCCGATCGATGCTGCCTCTGGATGAATAGTGAGCGTTGCAGAGGGGGGGTTGGATGAACAGTGAGCGGTGGGGGTAGATGAATAGGACCCCGTGGCGTTGCCTCTGGATGAACAGGACCTCGATCGATCGAGCCGGTTGGGGCTGGATGAATAGGACCCCGTGGAGGGCTGGATGAATAGGATGACCACGTGGAGGGCTGGATGAACAGTAGATGGTGGAGGGGCGGATGAACAGTAACCCGTGGAGGGGTGGTTGAACAGGAGCCCGTGGAGAGGGGTGCTTGAACAGTAGCCGGTGGAGTAGTGCGCGGTGGAGGGTGGATGAACAGGAGCCCATGGATGAACAGGAGCTGGTGGAGGCTGGAGGAGGTCGACGGTGGATGAACAGTAGCCCGTGGAGGCTGGAGGAGGTCAACGGTGGAGATGAACAGTATCTCGTGGAGTCCCGTTTTGCGGTACACCACACCCCTCCCGATGAACAGGACCCCCGTTTCGACCATAGCGCTCCAACACAAGTCCGTTTCGTCTGTTTTGCGGTACGCCACACCCCTCCCGATCAACAGGACCCTGTTTCGACCGTAGGAGGTCCAACACAAGTCTGTTTCCTCCGTTTTGCGGTATGCCAGACCCCTCCCGATGAACAGGATCCCGTTTTGAATGTGGTCGGTCGAACCCAAGGCCGTTTCCTCCGTTCTACGGTACGCCAAGCCTCGTTTCCATCGCCTGTTCCGTCCAATCCCTCCCGATGAACACGACGACGCATTCCGTTTCGACCCAGCCGGTTGTCTCCCCATGAACACGACAATGACGATGTTTCTCCGTTACGACCCTGCCATGTACACGAGCCCTGGCCGTACGTAAGCGCGAGTAGGCGTTCGAGACCCCGCCCGTATGTACGTACGTGGCCGTATTTTCTTTCTTGCACACTGGCCGTTGTACGTATGTGTACATGCTACGTGCGCGCCTCTACTACGACACGTGCGCGCCACTACATCCACCAGTATGTACGTACACGTTCGCGACCAGAATGACAATGCTACGTACGCTTCGACCAGGTGGGTCCCGACTGTCAGCCACTTCCTTGCGTGCAAAGATGTAGCTGGTGGGTCCCAGCAGTCAGGGGGGTGAATCGTTTTTTTGTTGCCCGGGCGCACTTCCTTGCGTGTGAAGATGTAGCTGATGGGTCCCAGTAGTCAGGGGGGAATCATTTTTTGCGAAATACGGTGGCCCGACCGGTGGGTCCCCGCTGTTAGGTGGGGGAATAATTATTTTGCACGTAATAAGGAGGCACTTCCTTGCGCCTGCCGTGGACCCAGCTGTCAGCCTCTCCACTGACAGTACTCTTCCGATGGAAGTCGGTCGTTGACCACATTGACCATGCCGTGCCGAGAGCACCACGGCGGTGGATGACGGCGAGGCCTAGGATGGGGACGACACAGAGCCGAGGAAGACGCAGCAGTGGATGCCCACACGAAGAGGAGTACGAGGGTTCACTAGTTCAGTTGTCGTGTGAGGCTGCCATCGCCGCAGAATAATAGGGGGTGTGGGTGAGTAGAGGGATGGCCTGGCCAGCGGTGGGAGTAGTAGGGGCGGTGAGGCCTCCGCAGCATCACAGCCGGCCACGGGAGGCAGGAGCATGCGGCACGACCGGCGCTCTTTGGGCGGCTGGAGCACGAAGAAGAGGTTGAAGAAGCACTACGGCCGTTGGAGGACATCTTACGTACTGAGCTAGAATCGTTTTATTGATAGTGACAAAGCCCTCCGTCCAGTCAACTTAGAGCCTCAAGCTAGCTCCACAAGTAGTAAGCAGGGGGTATTCATTTTTGGGTAAGGAGCCTCGGTGGGTCCAAGCTGACAGCGGGGGGAATTTTTTTCGCGAAATACAGAGCCCTTTCGGTGGTCCCAGCTATCAGGTGGAGGAATCAATATTTTGCGCCTAAATAAGGAGGCATTTCCCTGTGTGGGCCCCTACTGTCAGCCTCTTCGATGGCTGTTGTTTGTTGACCATGTTGACCTCACCGCGCCGAGAGCACAAACGCGGTGGACGAGGGTGAGGCCCAGGAAGAGAACCACCCGGAGCCGGTGAAGCCACCACAGCGGATGCCCATGCTGAGGGAGTACGAGCGTTGACTGGTCGGCTACGGGATGAGGCTGACATCACCGGAAAATAACAGGATGTGTGGGTGGTTAGAGGGATGGCCTGGCGGCAGCACAACCAGCCACGGGAGGAGGGAGCAGGCAGTCCCGCCGGTGCTGGTTTGGGCGGCTGGAGCAGGAAGATCAGAGATTAAAGAAGCACGGCGGCTGTTGGATGGACATCCAACAGTCACTACTGTGTGTGACTAAGTTGACAAAGCCTTGCGTACGCGTCAAAAAAAATTTAGGACAGCGTCATCGTCAACCTAGTAGGCCCAGAAGTCAGCCTCCAAATCTGTGGAAAACAGCATATAGCCCATTAGCCATTATTTTCAATAATTTACAGCCCATTTGCTAATTCTTAAGGATATTTGAAGCCCATATTCTTTTTATTAGCATTACAGACCATATATTCTGGGCACTGCTAAAAAATTCAACAAAATTTCGCATATTTCGGTGGGGTCCGAACTCTTTTAATCACGAAATTTCGAGTCACGTTAAAAATAATTTTCAAAAAATTATATCAAAATAAAATTCAAAAAACAATTCTCCGCAAAAAAATGAATGAAATTTAGAATCTTAACTAGCAAGATGCCCGTTCGTTGCACGGAACATGAAGATGCATTTGTATGAGTAGTTTATCTTGTGGGAGAAAAGATGATATTTTAATATAATTGCGAGTGGGCTTTGGTTTTTATAAGAGTAGAGAGTAGAGAAATCCTGAAAAAATGATATTTTAATGCAATTGCCGGTTGGCTTTGGTTTAAAAATTTACAGCCCATTTCTTACAACTTATAGCCCATTTTCTGGGGAAGCCCATTTCTTACTACTTACATCCCTCCTCGTCTTGAAAGATTTGCAGCCCAGCAGGGCTGAGAAAAGCAAGTAGGCCTCGGTTTTGGTATTCTCCAAAAAAAGAACTGGGCTAGCCAATTTTAGAAAGAAAAAAATATATCAACTGGGCTCGTCATGTGCTTAATAAAAGCGTAAGCGTGGGCTAGACGGGCCACAACCCCCACATAGCGCGCAGTTGAGCTCCGTCTCTGAAACTAAAAAACAACTGGGCGAGCTGCTGGGTCCCTGCTGTTATTCGCTCGTTGTGTAATTTTCTCGTTTATTGACTACATTGACAATGGCGTGGGACCTAGTTGTCAAACAATTAGGAGGAAGTATTTTTTTTGGCTTGTAATAACGAGGCACCTGCTTGCGAAATGCAATGACCCTGGTGGGTCCCTACTATCAGCCTCTCCATGTACAGTCATCTCCTAATTCCTCTTGGTTGTTGACCATGTTGACAACGCCAGACGGGGGCGGGCACAGTGAGCGAACCAAGGCGGAGAACGACGGCGAGGCCTCGGACGGGAACGAACATCAGCCGTGGAAGATGCGGCAGTGTAGTGGCAGGTGGAGGGGAGTACGAGGGCAACAACATGCAACTCAAGCATAAAAATGGTACAAAAAGCCCAAGGATTAATTTTTCATCAAATTTTTTAGACAAAACCCAGATTGAACATGACAGTAACATCTAACCCAACCACTCTTTTTTGCAGTCACAAACAAATGGATCGGTCTGATCCATAAAATCAACATCCTGTGCAAAAAAAATTATTTCAGGATGACTACAACTTGTTGTAAATAGAAGCCGAGCACGTTTAGAAGCCCATTTGTCCACCTGAAACTTCTATTTTTTTCTGTTCAACATGTTCGTCCATGAGAAATCCCTTGCGGTAAAAATTAAGCCTCATGGACAATAGTAACCTCGCATTCAACAGGAAGAATGTGACAAAGCTTCTGTTTGCCTGGTTGGATGCATATCGTTCCATCGTTATTGTCCTCAAACGAATGTCATGAGAACTGAGAAAATCCTGGTGCTTATTACGCCACCGATTGGTTATATGTTTTTCTCCATGTGGTTCTGCCTAAGTAGACATGAAGATTGAAAACAGTTAAGGTCTGAAAAAAGAGTATGTTGAAAGAACGACAGCTGAATAGTTAATTCTAGTGCAATATATACGGGCTTTCAATGTGCATGAAATCATCACCTCTCTATATAAATTCTCCAGAGATCGAAAGCATCGCAGCAAGCCAATAATTATGTCCAGATCAAAACTAAACATTCTGATATATATGATCTTGACAGAATCCAGCAGCATTGATAGGCTATCAATGGACGAACTCTTCATTGAGCATATAACATAATATTAGTACCCAAAGTGTACTCCAAGATGATATAAAACTTATGCGCACAAATGAAAAATGCAGCATATGATTACAAATGTGTAGATGATAATATACGGTACCTGAAAAAGTGAGGAGCCAAACACCAACTCCTTGTGATTATTAAACGGGTCACGAATTACACCCAAGGTCTCCAGTTTGGGCGCAGAGATGACAGTTATTTATGAAGGTGTATAACAATTATCAAGGAGCAACCTTTCAAGTTAAGGGGCATCTTCGATGATGAGCTGCTGTCCTTCAAAACAAATTCCAATGCTTTTAACATGAGGTGACTTTATTTGGAGACAACTGATCCGGATTTCTGTTCCCAAAACAATCAGCAAGCGCTCCAGGGCAGGGCAAATGGAGTGGATGATGTTGTGCAGTGAGGCCTCCGACAGATAAACCACCACAAGCGAAAGTTTTTTTAGCAGTGGGAGTCGAAGCATTTGTACCAGATCATCTGGTAGATGGCACCGGGCAAAGGTGGTAGTGTGGAGAGAGGAGGAAAACCGCGAGATGGACAATGGTGGTGTGGGCACGAATTCTTGGTGTGTTCATGGTAATGGTACAACTCAAACTGCTGGAGTTTTATGAATTTAGGGGATGTCAGCCAAGCGTCGACCTTGCCGGGTATGGACAGCAGGTAGCGTGTCGAGATGCAGAGGCATTGAACGGGGCCCTGCTGGTGAGAAGAGACGATGGCTCTGAGGAGATCAAATTCAGGAAGGACAGATATGTGACGACAGTCGAGATTGAGGGGCGCGGTGCGCCATAGAGGGCGCCACCAAGTTGAGAGGACTTGTGTGCGGAAGCAATCCTTGGTGGGGAGAAGCGAGATGATCTCCTCAAGGATGACGTCCGGGAGATCGTTGATGCGGTCCACCGAAGATTCTACCTGTTCCTCAGATCCGGGGGGGCTCGCCGCTTCTCCCCGCGCTACCGGGTGCGGGATCTACAACCGGCGTCGCCACTGGCAGGAGCCTCATCTTCTTGGCACTGGGGCCAGCCGACTCCATTTTCATTGTGGGTGTCGCGCCGAGCTCACGGGTTTGAGCAGAGTAGCCAGACGAGCCTAGTGGTAGTGTGAGTGGGGAAGAAGAAGGGCTGGGGATTTTTGTAGGAGTGGAAGAATAGGAGAAGACGTTTTCTGTATGAGTGAGGAAGAAGGTGAGCGGGGGTTTTCTGGACGAGTGAGGAAGATTGGGGAGCAAGGGGAATTGGGGGGGGAGACGGAAGTGGGAGAGTGAGTTGTTCGTGTTTATAAGGCCCGCTGCACTAACTACTCGCTTTTTCCCAAGAACTGCTCTCTTCTTTTGCGTTGCTGCATTGGAGCTGGCGCATGGACTTGGCTGACTGACCATGCATGCAGGACGCATGTGCCCGCCGGCCACTGCATGCGCTTGGTTTGTTACTAGGCCTATTTAATAGGGTGGTTATGGAGTAAATTAAGGAGATTTATTTTCTCTATGTGCATCCACCAAATTAGAGGATGTGGTACTGGATGCAAACACTCACATTAAACTAAGCTTCAGAAGATACGGTATGCATACTAACATTCATAAGAACAAAAGTTCAGCATGTCTATGCATCTCAATGATTCACCATACTATAAGCAATACAAAGCTGTGAGAAGGTGTGGAAATAAAGAAAATTGGTCGATGCTTCTCTAAGCAAAGGGCCTCCCTGCGCACGCATTAATTTCCTGGGCATGCTTGTTTCTTCTCAATGTTGCGAGTACTTTGAGCATGTTGGCAACTCCACAGCTAGCTAGCTGCCTCATCTTGCAATTGATGCTGACACATTTGCAGCAAACACATGAGGCAATAGAGATGACTCAACATGAGTCCATATTGTGCAGTTCCCCTGAAATCATATTCATTGTCCTGAATCTGAAAAGATAGGAAAACAGTAGCTATACTTAAACGGTGTTGCAAAACAGTAGCACATATCAATAGCTCGGCATGACAAAACACGATCATCTGGACGAAGGGGATACTGACCTGCCTGAGGAAGATTATATATAATTTCATAAGTCCTTGGTTGATTTCCACCTTCGGCTGCACTGCTTGTTTGCTCCTCCACACATGACAGGATCGTTCCGCACTGCATTCAGCAAGTCAACGTACGAATAAGCTAATTTCATCTTGCGGTGGTCATTGTACCTAGTTACGAATGTAGGAATACCTGGAGCACCATGAGGTTAGCTGACAGCAGGTAGATGCAGCCATATAAATTTTGTGCGGTGCTACCAAAATTGAGGTTTGTATCCCTTCCCGTTATGAGAATTCTTCTTGAAGTTGGTAGAATGTGACGGCTTGTTCTTTGCATCAAACTTGCCTTTCCCCTGAGATTTGTTCTTGTTGTTTTGGGGCTGGTTGGGCTGGAAGTTCTTCTCGTGTACCATGTGGGCACTAGAAGCTCCCTCAGCGACCCGAGCACGTGTGTCTTTTGCTCTCGCCTTCTCCTCAAAATCAAGAGTGCTAATGAGATCCAAAACAGAAAACTCATGTCTCTTGTTTTTCAGAGAAGTAGCAAAATCGTTCCACGAAGGTGGAAGCTTGGCAATGATGGTCCCAGCAACAAATTTGTCCGGCAACACACACTTAAAGTACTCAAGTTCCTTAGAGAGTGACTGTATCTCATGAGTCTGCTGAACAACAGAGCGCTCATCAGTCATCTTGTAGTCACAGAATTGCTCCATGACGTACAACTCGTTGCCAGCGCCCGAGGGCCCAAACGTGGCCTCGAGCGCAGCCCACATGTCTTTGCCGCTGTCAAACGACATATATGAATCCACAATGGAATCGTCAAGAACACTCAGCAGGGCGGCTTTGAAGAGGGTATCCATGTTCTGAAAAGCTTCCTGCTGTGTAGGATTAAGATCGCCCTCAGGCTTACCCTTAGTGGTGTCATAGCAGTACATGATCTGAAACCAATATACTGCTCTTGTGCGCCACCTTTTATATTGCACCCCCTTAAAAGTAGGCGGCTTCAAAAGCGCAGCAAAACCACTCGGAGTAAATTGCCTATAATCAGGTTTTTGGATTGGATTGTTGAATATATGAGCAATTTAGTATGAGATTTAATCTGAATCAGCAGTAAATAGATCATGACGACAATTGCAAACATCAAAGTAATGATGCGGACTAAACCAGGAGGACAGAATCACATACTGTACAGCGGGAGCAGAACCGCTGTGGTTGATGTTGTCACTCATGTCGTTGATGAAGAGGTTACCGAGGTCGGGGAAGAAGGCTGTCGTTGAGGAAGTCGTCGCTGGCAGCAGTCACAGGAGTGTGCTCCCCAAAAACCTGATCGCCCCTCTCCCGTACAGGATCACGAAAGGCGGGGTTCGGAGGACTGTTGTCCCTTCTCGCGGTGCACGCCGGAAGGAGGGCTGGAGAAGAATTGCGTGGCGGCGCTAAGATCTGGAACGGTGCGAAACCATATGATACAGCGGCGGCTAGGGTAGAGCATGTCAGGTCGGTCGTGCGAGTATAATAGTAGGCCTTTGGCCCCCAAACCCCACGTCCAAGTCAATAATAGCCCCACCAAGGTTTGTCTCAAAAAAACGGAGTAATTAAGGCGTCCGTTAGTCCCTTTAGTATAAATACTATATCATTAATAATGGCCCCACCTTTTGTCTCACAAAGTATGTTGGAGTACAACCGGCTACACGTTTACAATCCGCTTCTCTTCTCTCTCCTCTTCTCTCTCCTTCAACTAAGCACAAATACTATATTTAAATCCTTATAGCCTGCTTATGTCATCTAATTGTAGTACTTGCTCTAAAGTTACTCTCCACTGTGTAGTCTGAAATGCCGGGCGTGGAGCGGGTGGTGCCCTCGGTCGACGTGCCGCTTCAACAGCGAAAGCAGTGAGAGGTCGCGTCGCCTTGACTTGCCATCAATGTGGAGTGGGGGGCTTAGCTGGCGCCGGGCGGGAAGCGCGCGCGGGAGGGGGGAGGGGTTTTTGTTGGGCCAAGAAGGTGAGAAGCCAACTTGGGATCGGTCCGGCCGGGGAAATATCATGTGCTCCCATACTCTGCATATGACACTAGTCTATGTTACTACTCCCTCCTTTCCGGTTTATAGAGATGTTTAGAGTAACATAGTAATATGTTACAATATAAGTTACTCCCCACTATGACCAGCCTTGGCCTCTCCTAGTGCTCCACCATGTATAGCTGCTAAGCCTGCCACGTAGGCATAAAATATGATGTGGCACTAATAAACTAAGCACCTATGCATTGAAGACTTGAGTTACTAAGCCATTTAATGCACTTAGCACCTCATCTAAGCACATCTAAGCACTTACTAGCACCCCCTTGACCGTGGACCTTGACGATGTATGTCACCTTGTGTCTCATAATTTTCCTCGTCATCATCTGAGTCCTAGAAGATCTCACCCACATCATCATTAGCATGCAGCCGCCTTGATAGACAACGTGCGCAGAAGGAGTAGAGGCGACTGGGGACGCACCACGTCGTGGGCACTCCGTACGACCGTACGTGCTCGTGTGCGTGCAGCGTGCATGTTTTTCCATCGATACTAGCTCTAAGGCCGAGGCTGCGGTCATCTTCGTCTCCGACAAGTCGTTGAGCAACGACAAGAAAGAGGTGTCGTTGTGTGCGAGCTTCGCCGTAGCACGACGAAAAGGACGTCGCCGCAAATGGCGCACGCCTCCATGCAGCCGAGTGTGTGCGCATGCATGTGTTATTCACGTGCATTCTGCAGTCGAGCGTGTGTGCATGGACGAGTTGTGTACATGTGTTATGTGCTCCATGCTGTGCGCGTATGTGCATGAGTTGGATCGGATGGAGTTAGTGCGTTGGCGTGTGTACATGCGTGGCTGCATGCGTCTTGTACATGCATGGCTTGTTGCGTGGTTATCAATATAAACTATAAAACATCTTAAATTTAGCATCCTGATGTACCGTTTCTAGTGGTTAGCAAAGATTTCATGTTCTTTTAATTGTTTATAGGTGGGCAGGTGGCAAAAACAGGGGAAATCGCGCAAGGTTCCTTGCAGACGCTCCACCGCGAGGTTCCTTGCTCCTTCTCGGTCGTCGGGAATCTATGCTCTTCAACTCTTTTCTTTTACGTGAGCTTTGTTTATCCTTTTCCCAACATGCGAAACATCTAGCATCAAAGTGCATGTGTCATGCAAGAAAATGGAGATAATCAGATAAGCAGTGCGTAAGTGAGTCGTGCACTTCGATGGCACCTACGCAATATTTTTCTCCTCGATGGCACGTGAATAGTGCACGTACTCAACGACGGAGCACGGGATGGTAGCAATGACATGGTCAGACCTTTTTTGGAGAGAGTACGTACTAAATAACTTTGATGTGTCCCGTCAACTCGCAAAACGACGAGAAGCTTGATTACGCCTTCTCCCCCGCCAACGCGTGCGTGGTGGCTTGCAGCACGAGGAGAAACTTTTGCTTACAAGCGGTGGACGTGCAGTAGTTCATTTGGTGTCAGATTGCAAGAAGTACTACTGTAGAACCATCGACTTCCGGAAGAGGCGAAGAGCCAAGCGCAAGGTCACCTACTAACCTTAGGCTAGGCGTAGTGGGAGTAACATAAGTAGGGGTACCTCATTTTTTTATTCTAGAAACAACCACACACGAATATCGAGGTGATGGTTACGTAGAACAAATTTCCTGGAGTCCGTGCTTCGCCCTCCTCTATCTCTCTTCTCAGCCAGCCAGCGGACGCACGGAGCCCATCGTCTATTTGCTCATATGCGGTCCCACATGTCAGTGAAAACGCAAGAGGACCCACTGAACCTGCACATCTTTCACCTCGACGTGCTGGTGATGAAAAACAAATCCAATAAAGATCTTCGGTGGTCGCTTTTGGAGTTACTCAAGAGTAGTAAGATTCTATTTACAGTTTAACCCAAGATGCACATCACGTGGCTTCAACTACCACTCTATTTTCTTGCATGACACGACCTGGATGCTGGATGTCCCACGTGTCGGCAAAAGGAGGAAGAACCTGACCAAATCTTCGGTTGTGCTCTCGGATTAGACTAGTTGTGCTAAGTTAAAAAAATTATTGTGTAGAATGGATGCAAGTTTTAGTATTTGGAAGAATAATACATCGATATATTGATAGAGCGCAATTTAGTAGATGTTCTAGCACTTTTAGCTAGAATAGAGGCTAGAGATGAGATTAGAGCACTTGTTGATACTCCTACTAGAATAGAGGCTAGACATGAGACTAGATGCGAGGAAGCAACGTCTACTTCTTTACACTCGAAGAAGAAAGAAGCACGCAAGATCAAGCCTCCGCAGATCAACAATGAATCGAGAAGCACTAATCCAACTTACAGGAGCAGTTATGGAAGTTGGATATCTTCTAAAATGTATTCTTGTGGTTCTTGTTTTCTTTGGTCTTGCTTGTCTAGTCAAAATTATCATTGGAGTTCATGCAAAATAGAGGTCCGTTTGGGGTCGTGCGTTGTAGTTGGCCTTAAAGTGGGACCGTAGTTGAGGAAACCGACTATCGGCAAACCCCCACCTCGCCCTCTGCGTGATGGCTGAGTTAGAGAAACAATGAGGTTGAAGAGATTGCTCTAGCACGGACTCCAAGAAATATGGTGTCAGATGGATGTCGTGTTGGTGGCGTGTGTCGTACTCCTGGACGTGAATGCTTGTTCTGGCACATGCCACCCTACTACTCCTACTACTTATATAGTACTACTAGTAGTATCGATGATTCGAGGTGCTGGTTACGTACAGCGAACACATTAACATATGGCTATAGTAAAAACACCCGCCCGACGCGCGAAGCATGTGAAGCTAGTACAAATAGTGTACTACTATTGTTGATTGGCCTCATCCGATAACCTGTTGCAATGCACGTACAATTATGTATTCAAAAAATATTTTTTGCCTCATCGCACCACTCACTCAGAGAAGCGACTCGAAAGCCATTCATAAATTTAGTAAGTTTATCACAGGCATATCATTTTATTACATACAACAGGTCATCAACCCACATCGACAATGAGGATACATTATAAATACTAAAGTTTTCATCACACAACAAATAACAAGCAATGAAATGAACTTCAACTCAACCAATCCTCGGCGTTGGAAATGCTTGCTTTGAACCACAAGTGATTCTCTGGGACGGGCCATCTATTGTCAATCTCGAGACCAACGCACGACTGATCATCCAGGCTGAAGTGGCCTACTATATCAGTACCAAGGTAGGGAACCACCCAAATGTCCGAGGTATAGATATAGTTGCTTCTCATAAATCGTACTAGTAACATTGTGTCAATAGCAGTTGGATCGCCTTTCACCATCATCGGATAGTTTTGTCCAAGGAAGAGGGAGTTTTCTCCAAAACTATCAATTCTGTACCAGGGAGAAGGTGTTGGTGCTAGCACACTAGTATCCATCCCGAATACCATGCAACGAGTGTTGGAATAGGTCCGGAGAGTGCGACCATGGGAGACAACACGTGCTCCCTCAGTAGTAACAAACTCAGTGCGCTGTATACAGACAAGAAGAGGTGATCCATCGGAATTAGTTGCCAGGCGCCACTGAGTATATAAGTTCTGCTCGTCCTCATGCTCGTGACCATCACCATCGTCATCTCCCCCTTGGTTATAAAAATTTTCAAGTATAGGTGGTGGAATATTTATAGGACCTTGGAAACACAAGAAGAAGGTTAATTAGTAAAGGGAAACTTGCTAACCCACATGCATGTGGATGAAACAATTATAATTACGGTGGAAGACAAACGTACCGAAACTACGAGGATCCCATGCAAAAACAGTGCCATGAGTGGTGGAAGCAAACACAAGACCCTCGTATTGAATTGCATCACAGTACACATCCGTGTATAGAAACTGATTTTTGAGCAATATCCATCGAGTCGAACCACAAAGGACGGCAACAAGCTTTCCGAAGATAGAAACAACTTCATAGTTCTTGTAATTCCAAGAGCGGTTGGGAACTCGACAAATTGCTATCTTCCGTAGAAGACAGTCACCATGATCGTATTTGAATGTGCGTAGAATACCGGTGTGCTCAACCTCTGGGCAGTCTGCTGAGATTTTTCGAAGTGGAACCCGGTGATGAGTGTACACACTCACAAGTTCCCACTCGCAGTTGTACCCAATATAAACAACCCAATCTCCATTTGCGCTTTCCCAATCCTTGGCCTCAAGCGATGGCATCTTAACATCATATGTATCATTATCAAGTGGCATCAACTTGCACAAGGCGAGGCCTCCGTCGTCCCCGCGCTAGTCATCAGGGTCACGGCGAAGAAGATAGGGGAGATCAAACCGCTCCTTGACCCTTGGGTTCCTTGTAATGATGTTATTAGTTGAGTCGAGAAATGTCATGAATGAACCTGCCATGCTAGCCGAGGTGATGACGTCGCACCGATCAGTGAGTTCCTCCACCACGTCATCTTTCAAATCAGGGCAAGAATAACGGGGTCATTTCTGGCCTGTTCCCTCCATGGAGAAGACGATCAAACAATGGCAGAAGGAAGGGTGAAGGCAAATGGAGGAGGGAGGAAGAGCGTGCGACAGCAGTTCCAAATCGAGAGGGAAAGGCGAAGAGTCGGTGGATGGTTGCCAGTTTGCCACGGTACACGAAGAGAAGCCCCGGCCTACACATCCGTTCGAAAATACTAGTAGAAAAGGACTCGCTGTCGTCTCACTGACATGTTGGAATGGGACCACATGTCAATGAAACATGGTGTGTAATTTCTCGTGCAAAATGCGATCTGGCCGCGTTGGCCTGAGGTGCCGCATTAGGTTTTTTTCAAAGTTTGTCGCATTAGTTATCGACCTTTATTTTTTTTAACATACAATCTGAATGGATAGCTCTTGTGGTCATCACACATGAGCGGATATAGTGATGGTTGATTCGCTCGAGCAACTTATTACTGTGGGAATATGGGAGTACCAGCGGATTCACGGAACAGAGAAATGATGGTTGCTTTGTCCGAGCAACTTACTGTGGCGAAGGTGGGGCTCTGTGATTTGACTGCTCACTAGTCATTACTACTGCGGCATAACGACCAGGGTGAATCTTTCCCTGAAGTTGTGTTGTGCACTCAATATTTATGCATGGCAGGTGAAGCCGGATGAAGGATGTCCAACATGTCGGCGAAATGAAGTTGAATTGTTTCTGGCATTGCTATCAATCCTTCAGGATTTGTTTATATGTACGCATAACTTTTATGAAATTGTACTGTGATGCTATGAAGGTTTCAACTTTGGTTCCCGCAGGAAAAAAAGGTGTTAACTTAGGATTCATCTGTCTTGCCTCGAGATTATCCCGCTACAACATTCCATCAAATACAAATGAAACTACCATGGCTGCCATGGCTAATGCATCTCAATGGTTCACAGATCAGTGCCAATGTTCACATCACAACTGAAGACAAAGTTGTGAGAAGGTGTACTGATGTCTACTACACAACCTTCTTCTTGTAGACGTTGTTGGGCCTGCAAGTGCACAAGTTTGTAGGACAGTAGCAAATTTCCCTCAAGTGGATGGCCTAAGGTTTATCAATCCGTAGGAGGCGGAGGATGAAGATGGTCTCTCTCAAGCAACCCTGCAACCAAATAACAAAGAGTCTCTTGTGTCCCCAACACACCCAATACAATGGTAAATTGTATAGGTGCACTAGTTCGGCGAAGAGATGGTGATACAAGTGCAAAGTAGATAGTAGATATAGGTTTTTGTAATTTGAAATAATAAAAACAGTTAGGTAAATAATGATAAAAGTGAGCGTAAACGGTATTGAAATGATAGGAAACAAGGCCTAGGGTTCATACTTTCACTAGTGCAAGTTCTCTCAACGATAATAACATAGATAGATAATATAACAAGCCCTCAACATGCAACAAAGAGTCACTCCGAAGACACTAATAGCGGAGAACAAACGTAGAATAACAGAGTTCATACTAGAACAACACCTTAAGATACAAATCAACCAAAACCCTAATGTCACCTAGATACTCCATTGTCACCTCAAGTATCCGTGGGCATGATTATACGATATGCATCACACAATCTCAGATTCATCCAACCAACATAAAAGTACTTCAAAGAGTGCCCCAAAGTTTCTATCGCAAAGTCAAGAATGTGTGCCAACCCCTATGCATAGGTTCCCAATGTCACGAAACCCGCAAGTTGATCACCAAAACATACATCAAGTGGCACATGATATCCCATTGTCACCACAGATAATCACGGAAAGACATACATCAAGTGTTCTCATAAAAGACTCAATCCGATAAGATAACTTCAAAGGGGAAACTCAATTCATCACAAGAGAGTAGAGGGGAGAAACATCATAAGATCCAACTACAATAGCAAAGCTCGGGATACATCAAGATCGTGCCATAGAGGAACACAAGAGAGAACACGAGAGAGATAGATCAAACACATAGCTACTGGTACATACCCTCAGCCCCGAGGGTGAACTACTCTCTCCTCGTCATGGATATCATCGGGATGATGAAGATGGCCACCGGTGATGGGATCCCCCTCCGGCAGGGTGCCGGAACGGGCTCCCGAGAGGTTTTTGGTGGCTACAGAGGCTTGCGGCGGCGGAACTCCCGATCTATCTTCTGTTCTTGAAGTTTTAGGGTACAAGAGTATATATGGGTGCAGGGGGTACGTCGGAGGAGTTACGGGGGCCCCACGAGGCAGGGGGCGCGCCCGGGGGGTGGGCGCGCCCCCCACCCTCGTGGGTAGCCCGTATCTCCCCCTACGTGCACTCTAAGTTCCCTGGGTTCCTTTCCTTCCAAAAAATAACTTCTCTAGTTGATTTCGTTCCGTTTTGACTCCGTATGATATTCCTTTTCCTCGAAACACTGAAATAGGCATAAAACAGCAAATCTGGGTTGGGCCTCCGGTTAATAGGTTAGTCCCAAAAATAATATAAAAGTGGATAATAAAGCCCAATATTGCCTAAAACAGTAGATAAAGTAGCATGGAGCAATAAAAAATTATAGATATGTTGGAGACGTATCAAGCATCCCCCAGCTTAATTCCTGCTCGTCCTCGAGTAGGTAAATGATAAAAAATAATTTTTGATGCGGAGTGATACTTTGGCATAATTTCAATGTAAATCTTCTTAATTGTGACGTGAATATTCATATCCAAAAGATTCAAGTCAAAAGTTCATATTGACATAAAAATAATAATACTTCAAGCATACTAATCAAAGCAATCATGTCTTCTCAAAATAACATGGCAAAAGAAAGTTCATCCCTACAAAATCATATAGTTAGGCTATGCTTCATTTTCGTCACACAAAGATGTTCCCAACTTCTATACCCCCGATGACAAGACAAGTAATTGTTTCATACTTAAATAATCTCAAACTTTTTCAACCTTCACGCAATACATGAGCGTGAGCCATGGATATAGCACTATGGGTGGAATAGAATGGTGGTTGTGGAGAAGACAAAAAGAGGGAAGATAGTCTGACATCAACTAGGCGTATCAACGGGCTATGGAGATTCCCATCAATAGATATCAACATGAGGAGTAGCGATTGCCATGCAACGGATGCACTAGAGCTATGAATGCTCAACAAAAAGAAAACTAGTGGGTGTGCATCCAACTCGCTTGCTCATGAAGACCTAGGGCATTTGAGGAAGCCCATCGTAGGAATATACAAGCCAAGTTCTATAATGAAAAATTCCCACTAGTATAAAAAGACATCTTATGAGACTCACTACATGAAGAACAAGGTGCTACTTTGAAGCACAATATATGAGACTCACTACATGAAGAACAAGGTGCTACTTTGAAGCACAAGTGTGGAAAAGGAGATAGTAGCATTGCCCTTATTATTTATTTTCTTCTTTTTTTGGGCCTTCCTTTTTTTGGCCTTCCCCTTTTTTTGGGCCTTTCTCATTTTTTTGGCCTTTTTTTTGTTTGGGCAATGCTCTAATAATGATGATCATCACACTTCTATTGATTACAACATAAGGATTACAACTCGAAACTAGAACAAGCTATGACTCTATATGAATGCCTCCGGCGGTGTACCGGGATGGTGCAATGAATCAAGAGTGACATGTATGAAAAATAATGCATGGTGGCTTTGCCACAAATACGATGTCAACTACATGATCATGCAATGGCAATATGACAAAAGTAATGTATGTCATGATGATGATGGAAGTTGCATGGCAATATATCTCGGAATGGCTATGGAAATGCCATGATAGGTAGGTATGGTGGCTGTTTTGAGGAAGATATAAGGAGGTTTATGTGTGATAGAGCGTATAGTATCACGGGGTTTGGATGCACCGGTGAAGTTTGCACCAACTCTCAAGGTGAGAAAGGGCAATGCACGGTACCGAAGAGGCTAGCAAAGGCGGAAAGGTGAGAGTGTGTATAATCCATGGACTCAATATTAGTCAAAAGAACTCATATACTTATTGCAAAAATTTAGAAGCCATCAAAAATCAAGTACTACGTGCATGCTCCTAGGGGGATAGATTGGTAGGAAAAGACCATCGCTCGTCCCCGACCGCCACTCATAAGGATGCACAAGCCAGGTACACTTCATGTTTCAAATTTGTTACACAACTTTAACCATACGTGCATGCTACGGGACTTGCAAACTTCTAAACAAGCATTTCTCAAATTCATAATCACCCAACTAGCATGACTTTGATATTATCACCTCCATATCTCAAAACAATTATCAAGCATCAAACTTATCTTAGTATTCAATTCACTCAAAAGAAAGTTTCACATATCTTGAACACCAAGTATATTAACATAAGCAAATTACCATGCTATTAACGACTCTCAAAATAATCTAAGTGAAGCATGAGAGTTCATATATTTCTATAAAACAAATCCACCAATGTGCTCTAAAAGATATAAGTGAAGTACTAGAGAAAATGACAAACTACTCCGAAAGATATAAGTGAAGATCAATGAGTAGTCGAATAATTATGCAACTATGCGAAGACTCTCTCTCTCTCATTTAATAATTTCAGATCTTGATACTTTATTCAAACAGCAAGCAAAGCTAAATAAAACAACATTGCAAGGATAGCACAACTCATGTGAAGAAGCAAAAACTTAGGCTCAACCGATACTAACCGATAGTTGTTGAAGAAGAAAGATGGGATGCCTACCGGGGCATCCCCAAGCTTAGATGATTGAGACTTCTTGAAATATTATCTTGGGGTGCCTTGGTCATCCCCAAGCTTGAACTTTTGTGTCTCCTTAATTCCTCTCATATCATGGTTTCTCTTTTTATCAAAAGCTTCATTCACAACAAACTCAACAAGAACTCGTGAGATAGGTTAGTATAAACCAATGCAAAACCTTATCATTTTCTACTGTAACAAATCACTAAAATTATTATTCAACATTGAATACTAAATGTCTCTGCATATTTAATACTCCTGTCTTCAAATAGAATCATTAAACAAACAAACATATGCAAACAATGCAACCATAACAGCAATCTGCCAAAACAGTACAGTCTGTAAACAATGCAATATTCATCATACTTACCTAACCCCAAAAATTATGAACTAAAATTCCGACTGTAATAAATTTATCAGAGCTCAATATGCAAAAAGATTCAACATTATACCACTCTCTGACTTTTCTAGGGAATTTTTGCAACAGCGGTAAACTTTCTGTTTTCAAACAGCAACATGTATACTAGGAAAATAAGCATGGGAAAGGCTATCCTTGACTTTTTATTGAAACTAAAGATGCAAAACATTATTATAACTAACAGCAAGCAAAAACTAACAAAATAAAATGATGCTCCAAGCAAAACACATATCATGTGGTGAATAAAAATATAGCTCCAAGTAAAGTTACCAATGAACGAAGACGAAAGAGGGGATGCCTTCCGCGGCATCCCCAAGCTTAGGCTCTTGGTTGTCCTTGAATATTACCTTGGGGTGACTTGGGCATACCCAAGCTTAGGCTCTTGCCACTCCTTATTCCATAGTCCATCAAATCTTTACCCAAAACTTGAAAACTCCACAACACAAAACTCAACAGAAAACTCGTAAGCTCCGTTAGTATAAGAAAATAAAACAACCACTTAGGTACTGTAATGAAATCATTCTAAATTCATATTGGTGTAATATATACTGTATTCCAACTTATCAATGGTTCATACCCTCTGATACTACTCATAGATTCATCAAAATAAGCAAACAACACATAGAAAACAGAATCTGTCAAAAACAGAACAGTCTGTAGTAATCTGTATCAAACGTATACTTATGGAACTCCAAAACTCCTACCAAATTAGGAACTCCTAAGAAATTCGTGTACAAATCCAGAGCAAAAAGAATCAGATCATAATCACTTTTCTGTGAATTAAAAAAACTAATTTACTGGGTGCAAAAGTTTCTGATTTTCAGCAGGATCAACACAACTATCACCGTAAGCTATCCTAAAGGTCTTACTTGGCACTTTATTGAAACAAAAGCTATAAAACATGATTACTACAGTAGCATAATCATGTGAACACACAAAAACAGTAAGGATAAGTATTGGGTTGTCTCCCAACAAGCGCTTTTCTTTAATGCCTTTCTAGCTAGGCATGATGATGATAATGATGCTCACATAAAAGATAAGAATTGAAACATAACGGGAGCATCATGAAGCATATGACTAGCACATTTAAGTCTAACCCACTTCCTATGCATAGGGATTTTGTGAGAAAATAACTTATGGGAACAATAATCAACTAGCATAGGAAGGTAAAACAAGCATAGCTTCAAGATTTGAAGCACATAGAGAGGAAACTTGATATTATTGCAATTCCTACAAGCATATATTCCTCCCTCATAATAATTTTTAGTAGCATCATGAATAAATTAAACAATATAACCAGCACCTAAAGCATTCTTTTCATGATCTACAAGCATAGAAATTTACTACTCTCCACATAAGCAAAATTCTTCTCATGAATAGTAGTGGGAGCAAACTCAACAAAATAACTATCATAAGATTTAAAATTAGGATCAAGATGACAAGTTTCATGGTTATCATTATTCTTTAAAGCATACGTGTCATCACAATAATCATCATAGATAGGAGGCATGCTTTCATCATAGTAAATTTGCTCATCAAAGCTTGGGGGACAAAAAATATAATCTTCATCAAACATAGCTTCCCCAAGCTTGTGGCTTTGAATATCATTAGCATCATGGATATTCAAGGAATTCATACTAACAACATTGCAATCATGCTCATCATTCACATATTTTATGCCAAGCATTCTATGTAATTCTTCTTCTAGTACTTGAGCACAGTTTTCCTTCCCATCATTTTCACGAAAGATATTAAAAAGATGAAGCATATGAGGCATCCTTAACTCCATTTTTTTGTAGTTTTCTTTTATAAACTAAACTAGTGATAAAACAAGAAACAAAAAGATTCGATTGCAAGATCTAAAGATATACCTTCAAGCACTCACCTCCCCGGCAACGGCGCCAGAAAAGAGCTTAGTTGACGGGGTGTGAGTGAGTGCCCTTTACCTAGCCTCCCTGGCAACGGCGCCAAAAAGAGCTTGATGTCTACTACACAACCTTCTTCTTGTAGACGTTGTTGGGCCTGCAAGTGCACAGGTTTGTAGGACAGTAGCAAATTTCCCTCAAGTGGATGACCTAAGGTTTATCAATCTGTAGGAGGCGTAGGATGAAGATGGTCTATCTCAAGCAACCCTGCAACCAAATAACAAAGAGTCTCTTGTGTCCCCAACACACCCAATACAATGGTAAATTGTATAGGTGCACTAGTTTGGCGAAGAGATGGTGATGCAAGTGCAAAATAGATAGTAGATATAGGTTTTTGTAATCTGAAATAATAAAAACAGCAAGGTAACTAACGATAGAAGTGAGCGTAAACGGTATTGAAATGATAGGAAACAAGGCCTAGGGTTCATACTTTCACTAGTGCAAGTTCTCTCAACGATAATAACATAGATAGATAATATAACAAGCCCTCAACATGCAACAAAGAGTCACTCCGAAGCCACTAATAGCGGAGAACAAACATAGAGATTATGGTAGGGTACGAAACCACCTCAAAGTTATTCTTTCGGATCAATCTATAAAAGAGTTCGTACTAGAATAACACCTTCAGATACAAATCAACCAAAACCATAATGTCACCTAGATACTCCATTGTCACCTCAAGTATCCGTGGGCATGATTATACGATATGCATCACACAATCTCAGATTCATCCAACCAACATAAAAGTACTTCAAAGAGTGCCCCAAAGTTTCTATCGGAGAGTCAAGAACGTGTGCCAACCCCTATGTATAGGTTCCCAATGTCACGAAACCCGCAAGTTGATCACCAAAACATACATCAAGTGGCACATGATATCCCATTGTCACCACAGATAATCACGGCAAGACATACATCAAGTGTTCTCATAAAAGACTCAATCCGATAAGATAACTTCAAAGGGGAAACTCAATTCATCACAAGAGAGTAGAGGGGGAGAAACATCATAAGATCCAACTACAATAGCAAAGCTCGGGATACATCAAGATCGTGCCATAGAGGAACACGAGAGAGAGATATCAAACACATTACTACTGGTACATACCCTCAGCCCCGAGGGTGAACTAATCCCTCCTCGTCATGGATAGCACCGGGATGACGAAGATGGCCACCGGTGATGGGATCCCCCTCCGGTAGGGTGCCGGAACGGGCTCCTGAGAGGTTTTTGGTGGCTACAGAGGCTTGCGGCGGTAGAACTCCCGATCTATCTTCTATTCTGGAAGTTTTAGGGTACAAGAGTATATATGGGTGCAGGGGGTACGTCGGAGGAGCTACGGGGGCCCCACAAGGCAGGGGGCGCGCCCGGGGGGGGTGGGCGCGCCCCCCATCCTCGTGGGCAGCCCGTATCTCCCCTGACGTGCACTCCAAGTTCCCTGGGTTGCTTTCCTTCCAAAAATAACTTCTCTAGTTGATTTCGTTCCGTTTTGACTCCGTCTGATATTCCTTTTCCTCGAAACACTGAAATAGGCATAAAACAGCAAATCTGGGCTGGGCCTCCGGTTAATAGGTTAGTCCCAAAAATAATATAAAAGTGGATAATAAAGTTCAATATTTCCTAAAACAGTAGATAAAGTAGCATGGAGCAATCAAAAATTATAGATACGTTGGAGACGTATCATGTACAAATAAAGAAAAAAATATAATTGATCGATGTTGTTCGTAGGCATGGCTCCATTTCCTTGGCACAGTGTTCATTGCTTGGCAGCTAGTTTCACCTAGCTCTGTAGCCAAAAAAGAGGTGTATGGAGGACACCACAATCTGATCATCTTGTGCAGCTCCACTAAAATCGAGCGGACCATCCCTGTTTGCAAAGATATCCAGTCAGTGTGATTACAATAATAGTGGAAATAGATGATGAAACATAACACACATAAATAGAAGCCGATCACCTCTACGATCTCTCTTTAGGACTAACTTCTTGTTGGAGAAGATTAGGCACGGAGTTGGATGAGGAGGATAACAAAACCAATCTCCCTTTCTGCAGTCCCATAGAAATGTGAAAACGTTGCCCGTGTGACATTTTGGCGGAATTGCACAAAACACTCTTAAGAAAAAAGTGATTTGTGCAGTTCACCAAAAGGCTGCAATAGCAACAAGGTGAAAATGGATAGCCCTGTTTGCAAAAGGAGGTAGAAAGGAAACAATTACTGTCCAATAACATGAGTTGAAGACACATACGCCGAAAAAAAAGAAGCATATTCCATGTAATAAGGGAAAGATAGCACATGGTGGTTTATCAAAAATGGTTTGAGGATGAGATTGCAAGATGGAAAGTACGCCGGCCGAGATACGATTTAAGCAAACAACTAAAGAAGATCCACATGCAGCAACGTGGGAAGATGGGTAGTGGAGCAAGGCCGGAGGAAGCTGTACCTGAGGGTCATCGAGACGTTACTAGGAGGGCACCGGCGGCCGAGATCTTCCCATACTGCGGCAGCGAGCAAGTGGCGAAGGCCCTACCGTGCTGGAGCTTGGTCAGAGAGAACGGCGGGTACCGCAGATCGGGACGTGCTGCCTCAACACCGTCGAATGGAGAGACGATGCACATCCTCCCTTTCCACCGGCGGACGGGATGCAGACGGATCACTGACCAACGCTGAGAGAGAGAGAGAGGCCACGGCCGCCTTGTGTGAGATGGTGTGCCAAGAGACAAACCCATTTTTCCATTTTCCCCATGGCAATCGTTTTATATTCTGTATGTGCCACTGAGGAATATATGACTTTATTTAATACTAACGCATCAAGTCAAACTTTGTTCCGTCTAGGCATGGTACCCAACCCTCCTTCGAGTAAACAACTGCTACATGCGTCAAATTATCACGTGGGTTGCCTTTTTGTACAGAAACTCCACCGTGTACCCGCGCGGGTGTGGCCGGGAACGAGACGTGAGTACGTGCATCCTGCGTGCACTTCTTCTTTAGGTGCAGGTACGTACGTGGGTGGGTGTGAGAGAGATGGTTTGTGCGAAACAGAGGCAATGTGTTGACGATATCTCAAACAGAAAAACGTAACATATGCAATGTGTGTGAAACGGAGTCATGGACGTGAGATATCGATAGAATTGAAAACAGGGATGAAGTGTGTGGTTGCGCCATCGATAAAGGGTGCCATTGAATTTGTGTTTGCCCACGTCAAAGATACAGGGTGGCTGGCCTACTGGAATTTGAGAGGGCTGAGGTGCAGTTTTTCTCCGTGGCATGGATACCTACACCTACAACATTCGACTATCGGTGTGTGGGAGGGAGGGGGCAGAGAGCGATCGACTAGTATATGTGTGGGGAAGGAGAGAGACCTAGCTATGTATTGAGGGAGATCGATCGACATCCTTGGATATGTGTAGAAGAGGAATAAGGTTGGGAGAAAGACAAAGGTAGAGCGTCGGAGGGTTGGTGGTGGAGTGGCGTCTCACAAATGGTGGGAGAGGCCTGCTAGACAAACCGAGGGTATGAGTGCAATATCAATAAGAGAGGGCGGGGGATGTCTGTCTGTCTATGCACGTGTGTGTGAGAGATGGGTCGGGAGGTATGCAAGGATGATGAGGGGAGAAGATATGGTTGTGGTAAGCATACGTAACTACATAGGAAGATCAACTGTCGTGTGTCCGAGAAAGGGAGAGACATAACTAGCGAGGTAGTGTATCGGTGCGTGGGGAAAATGAATTATAGTCGACCTGGCTATATGTTGGGAGATCAGTTCATATACACGCCTGCATGTGTTAGAAGCAAATAAGGTCCAGAGAGACAAACAGGGGAGAGGGGTGCGGCTAGGAGGTGGTGCGAGAGGCCTACCATGTCGAGGGGGGAGGAGTGTGCGAGTATGTGATCAATGAAAAGAGGGGTGGTAGTGTGCACCTGCGTGGAACCGTATTGGACATAGGGGGGCATGGACGGTGAGAAGAGAAGAGGGGAAGTATATATGTGTTTGTTGTAGGCACACTTGGCTAGAGAGGTATATCGGGCGGTGTGTGCCGGAAAGAAGGAGCCGGGGGCCTACACACACCGCGGGTGGACGACCTAAAGCAAAATAATGAACGTGCGCGATGGAGGGGACGCTAAGGGTGGGTGAGAGGGGGCGGGCGTGTGCATGCACGATAGAAAGTTAGCGCTAGCTAGCTACAAATAGAAGAGGATCGTGAAGGTGTAAAATACGAACAAAGATCATAATTAATTATAAAAAAGTGGAGACGGATACTTGAAGAATATATCATAATGTAGAACATAGATTATAATTGGGCTAATGTGTGGCTTTTGCAACTTAGGTCTAAATACTTGTCATAATGTAGGGGGCGGGGCACTATACATTGTGTGATAAACACGGTGTACATATGGAACATGGTTTAGATTATGAATATATAGTTAGTACATCAAATGTACTATTATTTGGAATCAACATCAAGTGTATTCAAAAAATAGAATTCGAGTTCATGTAGTACACATAGTTCATATCTATCTCTATAGTAATCATGTGGTGTGTTATTAAGGTAATACACGAATGATGGTTGAAGTTGGCAACAATCATGATTGTAGATTCTTATTGAAATAGAGAAACGAATTCAAATTTAGTTCGAATTGCAGCGGTAGTATAGACATTTGGAATGCACTAAAATGTTGGTATGAGTAGGTTACATGCATTATACAGCAAGCGAAAAAATTTAATTGGACATAACATGGATTCATACTCCCTCCTTCCATCTATATAGGGCGTAATGAGTTTTTTAAGACCGCCTTTGACTATTGACAAGATTAATAGTACATGACATGCACAATGTGAAAATTATATCATTGAAAGAACCTTTCACAGACGGATTTAACGGTGTGCTTTGTGTAAGTTGCATGTCATATATTATTGCTCTAATATTTGGTCAAAGTTAGCATCGAAAAACGCATTAGGCCTTATATAGATGGAAGGAGGGAGTAGATTTGAATAGCATTTGTATAGTAAAACGGGGCAAGACTCTCTCTTTGTATGGTGTGAATAGTTTTATTTTTTTCGTTTTATTTTTGGTTGAGGGAAGTGCGAATTGATTTGGTACGTATAAGTACAATTTTACTACACGTTAGGCTTGTCCCTAAAATTCAACCCGCGTCTTGTTATATCCCGAAAATTCAGATATCATGCTCCCAAAACCGGTGCCTTCACAACCCGCGCCTTGCTATCCCGAAATTACAACGCACGCGAAAACTCGCTCTGGCTGCCAAATCCCGACACCCGAAATCCCCCTTCTAACCCTGAGCCGAAAGGGCCGCTAGTTCAAATCGGTGGGGGGTACTTTTGTAACACACCCTACATTTTGGACAAGCGCGTCCCTAAGTCATGGTTCACCCCCTCCCATCGCCCCCTTTTCGCCATTCAAAATCCCAGGCCGCCAAAACCTCTCCGCTCCAGCCGCGAAACCCCATCCTCCTCCGTCCGCCACCTCACCGCTACCCAGCCGGAGCCTCTTCACCGACGACATCGTCCACCACAACAGCTCGACGTCCCTCATCCACCTCCCCGGATGAGGATCCGTCGTCCATCTCGTCGTCCCGCCTGTTCAGCCGCCCTGTCCTCCACCTCCAAGGAGCTGCTCTGACGAACGCCTCGTCTATCCCGGCTGCTCCATCCCCACAGTGCCGCCTTAACCTGCTCCACCAGAACCGCATCATCCTCACCGACTCCTCGGACGAAGCCGAGGCCTACTCGGCGCCACCAAAGAGGTTGTACACTCATCGCATCGCACCTTCTCCTTAACTCGACCTCCCGGCGCTGACGATGCTCCATCCCACACCCCCATGGAGCGGCTACCTTGAAGTCGGTGCCACGGGCGACATCTCCACAGCGGCTCTCCCCTAGTGCGAGGCCCCTTCGGCGGTGGCGTCCATACCAGCCGGATCTGCTGTTGCTGCTCTGGCTCTCGCTCGCTCACTCGCGCTGCTGCTGCTACTCTCCCCCTCGCTCGTGCTGCTGCTTTGCTCCGATTTAGCCATACTTCAGCCGACAAAATTGACTTTTGGGTCAGTCGATTTTCAGGGGTTGGGAGGGGCTTGCCGGAGTTAAGGAAGAACCACCCGCAGCGGGGACGGGGGCTCACCGGACAGGTACCCCACTATCTATCTTAGGGTTCAGGGTGGGGGCGGGGGGCCTAGAGGGCTGGCCGGGGCAGCGGCGGACCAACGGTGGGGAGTCATTTCAGGGTGGCGAGGCGGCGCTGGGGCCGGCGGTTCGGCCGGTGGGGGCTGGTGTCTCAGGGGGGTGCAGGTTGAAGATGAAATGCGGCCCTCCCTAAACTACATATCAAGTGCCTCTCTGCTACCATTGCGTTCAGTTTCGACAGTAACATTCAGATTCCACAGTAAATTTCAGTTTCGACAGTTAAGTTCAGAGTAAATAGTTTTTACCTCATCTGTTGTAGTCAGGTGGTTTTTGGTGATGTAAATTTTACATCTATTTTACACCATCTATTGGAGATGCTATTAGAATCCCACTTGAGATTGACGATGTCTGTCTTGTGCTGCTTCAGCCTTGACGTCTTACGGCTCACCGGAGCTTCTCCAACGATAGAATGATCCATCACAATAGAGCAGTGCCCTGGACGCCGTCTACAGATTCCATGGATCTTCCTCCACACCTCCGACAGCCACCTCTGCCTCAACTACTCCAGCGACCAACCCAATGATGCTGAGGTCTACACGGCTACGGCAAAGAGGTTGTACACTTGTTGCATCACTTATTACTATACATTCATGTCGATCCATTAGGGCTATTTTGGTTCAACGGAAAAACATAGCAATAGGGAATTTTCCAATGGCACTCTACTATTCAATTATTCATGAATTTTGTTGAAAGGAATGAAGCAAAACATCCACCTGGACCTACTTTTCAAAATCCTATGCATGAAAACAAGAGCAAGTGCATTAATGGCAGAATAACATTCTAACTGTACACGCTTTCATATGGTTTCACTTTATTTTAGCCATGTTTCTTTGCATTCCTATGCTCTTCCAATTCCTGTAAACCAAACACCCAAGTTGACAGAAATCCTGTGTTTACAAATGCTCTGTTTACCATGTGCACTCCTATCCTATTCCGGTGTTTTTCCTATCCCTGTGTTTTTAGAATCATGCAAGCCAAATGAGCCCTTACAGAATTACTTCAGTTACAGGTAGGTGTCGAAGGGAACTTTGTGTGGTTTGTCCTGCTCCTGCCGCGACATCGTCCACCTCACCTGAGCTGCTCCATCGACAAAAGCATCCACCAAACCAGACATCACGACTCCTGACCATCTTTCGCCGCCTCAGTTCTCCTTCCCTGCCGCCGGCACCCACCACAACAGCATCACCATCATCGACTCAGCAGATGAACCTGAGGAGTACACGGGTCCACAAGAGAGGTCGCACTCTTTTGTTTTTGCTTATGTTATGCATTGCTTAAAATTACCTGCTACTTTATCGTCCTATTCACCTCTTGGACTCCAAGTCAGGTCCAAATTAATGTTCAAACTTGAGTTCTAAATTAGTTGTGGGGCACATATCGAGGCAGCAATGAATAGTATGTATATCCAATATCTGGTTCACCTAGGGTATGCCTATGTTGTTCATCTTGGGTGGGAAATAAATAGTAAAGCAATCATCATCTGTCTTTTTATTAAATTAAAGCAATCATCAGCCTGCTATCATTATTTTTGGATCCATCCACTGGTTGTTACCATCACTCTAAATTTCTGCATGCTCTCCTTACATAATCTCACCATATTTTTCCGTATGCATGTCAGATATTGTACACAGTCATGCTGAACATGTAGAGAAAAAGAGAAGAGTTTTGCGCGGCAATACAATGTCATGCAGACATCGCTCCATGGTGGGTTCAATGGCAAACCCTCCCCACCCATCTCCAGATTGTAATCCAGAGGTAGATATCTGTTCTGAGGCGGATTCAGACGCCGCTGACCACTCCTATTTACCCCCCCAAGGTGTTTGCTCTACCTTGGCATGATGATGTTAGTCATATCATGCATATGCTGCCTTGCAGTGCCTACTTTTGACATCATATATGTCATTTGCTTAGTTTAGACATGTTCTGTATTGCCACCTGTTTAGTTTCTATATCATATATGGGAATTATGCAGTCTCATGTCTTTTAGCTAGCCATAATATATGTGAAATGTGCAATGCCATCCTGTTTAACCAGGCATCATATATTTGCATGATATCTTGCCCATTCTTTTTTTCATTACATTTCCATTTGTTGACAATGTTTGTACATTAAACTACTCTTCCTGTGAATCAGCCATTTGGGTGGGAGATGGAAATATCTGGAGTGAAAACAAGGCCTTCAGAGCAGACAATGCTACCTGTTGAAGCAGATCTATTGTTGGGTCCCGATAGCTCCTCGGAGATGGATTCAGAGACAGATGACCAGTCATATTCCCCCACCGAGGTGTATGCTCTAACTTGGCACGGTTATACTACTCATATCGTACATATGGTGTCTTGCATTGCATAGTTTAGACATCATATACACAATATTTAACACCATGTTCTTAGTTCAGATATCATATCGAATGCCGTCTGTTTAGCATATAAATCACATATGTGAATTAAATGATGCGATCCTGATTACTTAGATAACATGTAGGTGAATTATGTCATGCGATCCTATTTAGTTATTCATCATATCTTTGAATTATGTTATGCTATGCTATCCAGTTTAGATAGACATCATATATGTGAAATTATGTCATGATATCCGTTTTACTTAAACAATATACATGTCAACTATTTCATGCCCTCTTTTTTCCACACTATCTATTGCATCTGTCTCTCATACAATGTCTCTACATTCAACTATGTTTCATGTTTATCAGCCATTTGAATTGGAGCGGGTGATGTCAGTATCTAGCGGACTAAAAACACGGTCTTCAAATAAACAGTGCTACCTCTTGGTGGAGATAGCACTCCAGTTGTACATGCACAAGAACCAGCCCTACCACACATAACCCAAACTCTCGCAGATTGTACCCCTATTGCGATGGACAGAGAACCAGCTTCACCTAATCTAACCCCAACCTCAGCCGATAGTAACCCAGTTCCTGTTGACACAGCACCATCTCCACCACAAAGCTCCCAAACAAGAGCAGTTAGTAAGACAGTTCCAGTGCCCAAAGGGCCAGCACTATCACGGCGAACCCCAACTCCACCAATTAGTACGCCTATTCCTGTGGAGGAAGCACAACCAGCTAGTCATAGTTTAGCATCTATTGCATTTGATGTTGTTAAATCGGATGTGCGTATCTTCCCATCTTGGAAATATTATACTGAAGATGAAGGAAAATTCCAGTTGCAGGTGTTTGTTCAGGAGTTATGTGTAAGTAATGTTATTCGTGGCAATTACTTTGCTTTGTCCTATACATCCTACCTCCATGATGGTTATAATACAACAAATTTTCCCATTTTTCTTATCGAGAAGGACCGATTTGGAAACTCAGGATGAGGTAACCTGTGCTAATACCTCTGCTATCTTAAAGAATGCTTGGTGGCAGTATCGGAATTACCTGAAGAAAACGTACTTCACCGGCAAAGAAACTCATCAAATTCCCTTACATTCTCCTGAGACACATTTACTGGACGATGACTGGGAATGCCTTGTTTTATACTGGTCCCGAACCAAGAATGTGGTAAGGTCTATGAGCTCATTTTCTATTTTTAAGTATTATATTCTTGCATCTTACTGTACTCTGTTCATGTAGAACAAGTGCCTAAACCTGAAGAACAATTATTCTAATTTAAGATTCCATTGCTATCATAGTTCAAAAAAGCGCTAGGCGTTAATTGTGCGTTTTGCCACCGCCTTGTGCTTTACTGACCAAAGCGCATGCTTATGCGCAGTTATGCACAGATTAAGCGTAGTTATGTGCACTTCGTTTTGCCAACGCCTAGAGCCTAGGCGCGCTTAAGCGCTCGCTTAGGCGCGCCTTTTTAACTATGATTGCTTTGCTCTTGTATCACTGTATTTACTCATACAAACTTATTTTTAAATTGAAGGATCCAATCGAAACTCTAATGGCATAGCAGGTATGTTCACGCATGTTTCTTTAACAGGTTTGCTCTTATCAATAGCTCTGTTGATTTCAATTTCAATTGTGTATACAGTTGACTTCTCATATCATGCACATTACTAGCATCACAACAGAGACAGTAGTGTTGTTGTACATGTAGACCCATGGTACCCATCTGAAATCTTGTTGTGCCGTGTAGTTTCCCACGCTTTGTATTCTTTCACTGCTGCTTTGTCTTGAACTGATATGATTTGAATTGTGTCTCTATTTTGATTTGGCAAGACAATGCAGTGACCATAGGACATAGATATATGTTTGTTTGATGCTTTTATTATAGTAATTGGAAATAGAAGACTTGGTAGTTTAATCATGTCCACCTTACTAATGAACTGGTCGAAATGAGTTTCATATACTAGTACGTGCTAAACTTGTTATGTGGCTGCTTGTTTCTTCTTTTAGAATGCTGACAGAATATTGGGGAAGAGTGCCTTATTAAGCAATGGTAAAGGAAGTAATGCAGATAAGGTTCAAGATAGTGACACATCCTAGTTGGTCTCAAACAAAGCTGATAAAATGGTTAAGGAAGACTACCTTGAAGATAGCGAGACAACCTCAAAGTCCTGTCTTGGTTTAGTGTTCGAGTTACTGGGCACTACCGCTTGCACAAGCTATCCAAACTCACTGCCAGTGTATGTAGAATGCTGCTTTGTTCCCTATATTTGCATTGCTGGCGCACTTTGATACCTAGTGGATATAATATGTGTAATAGCGGTAATAGGCTAGCGTTAATTGCTTGCTTATTTATTTCCTTATTGTCTTGTTTAGTTGTTTGCTTGTAGTCACTGCAGTTCTTTTTCTGTGTTTTTCTAGTGGCAACAATAGCCTATTTTTGGTACTAGGCCAAAATAATCATGGCAACACACGGACTGTTGTAACCATGGACCTCCTGCGGGCTGTATGATCCATGGGCCTTCTACGGGCTATAGGATCCATTGGCCTTCTATACGGGCCTTAGGATCCATGGGCCTTTTATGGGCCGTACGATCCATGGGCCTTCTACTAGCCGTATGATCCATGGGCCTCATACAGGCCGTAGGATCCATGGGCCTTCTACGGGCCATATCATCATTTCGCTAATCACGGGTCGTACTATTCGTGGACCATAATGGGTCGTTAATAGGCCGTATTTGATAACTCTATGAAAACAGTCCAACGGTTTTTTTTACATGAAAATGGCCCAACGTATTAACGGTCCACAAACGGGTCGACTGTAACAACGGGCTGAATTTGGCCCACAAGCAGAAAATGACAGTAATGGGTTGTATGTAACCGAATGCTGCAAATGAGCCCAAGAATAAATGGGCCCTGAGAAGGCCGAAAGATAACTTGGGCTTGAAACGGCCCAATGGAATAACGGGCTGTTAATGGGTATAAAGTGATACACTGTTCATTACGTGCCAGTTTCACCACGGACCATTAATGGGCCAAGAATTACAAAGGGCCTCATATGGGCCGAAAGAATTCATGGGCCACACATGGGCCGGAAGTTAAAACGGGCTGGAATCATATTGGACGACCCAGATGACGCTATTGGGCCTAATTTGGAGAGGTCGTAACGGGCCCTGGTTAGCAAGCTGTAAATGGGCTATATGCGAACAGGCCGTTAACAGGCTTTCCGTGGGCCGGCCCGCCACCTTTTCACCAAGTCAAACGGGCCGGCCTTTTCACGGGAATGGGCTTCTGTTGGGCCATGCCACGTGTTGCCGTATCATAGGCGCCTTTGGTCCAATGAGTGGATGACATCTGTCCCAACGGTGAGCCGACCCGTGTTTCCTCCAACAAATGATGATTTTACACATGGAAAATCCCCATTGGTCGGGGCTGTTAACGGGTTATCGGATCCAAAACCGGACCCGCTAGCTTAACGGTGTTCCATTACGGTGGATGCCACGTGTCGGTCACCCTTGACGAAAGCACTTCTGTGATGAGTGATTTATCGTCATGGAAGTGGACACTTCCGTGATGATAATTTTGGTAATGTCATGGAACACTTCTACGACAGCACAGGTATGACTATCTTGATTCTATCATAAAATCGTCATCGATGTACATGCATGACAAAAAACGCGACCTACTATGACAAACACGTATCATCACGGACGTGTATTTTTTTTGTAGTGGAACTCTATGATAGATTGAATGGAAAGAATAGCTTCGTGTTATTTTACTACGGACTCTTGAATAGATTGATCAGAAAGGATAACTTTGAGGTGGTTTTGTACCCTATAATAATCTCTTTGTTTGTTCTCCGTTATTAGTGACTTTGGAGTGACTCTTTGTTGCACGTTGAGGGATAGTTATAGGATCTAATTATGTTATTATTGTTGAGAGAACTTGCACTAGTGAAAGTATGAACCCTAGGCCTTGTTTCCTACCATTTCAATACCGTTTTCTCTCACTTTTATCATTAGTTACCTTGTTATTTTTATATTTTCAGATTACAAAAACCTATATCTACCATCCATATTGCACTTGTATCACCATCTCTTCGCCGAACTAGTGCACTTATACAATTTACCATTGTATTGGGTGTGTTGGGGACACAAGAGACTCTTTGTTATTTGGTTGCAGGGTTGTTTGAGAGAGACCATCTTCATCCTATGCCTCCCACGGATTGATAAACCTTAGATCATCCACTTGATAGAAATTTACTACTTTCCTATAAACCTCTCCACTTGGAGGCCCAACAACGTCTACAAGAAGAAGGTTGCATAGTAGACATCACTGGCCCACCTATCATACAGCCAAAAGCAGGTGCAATTAAGGCACCGGAGCTCAGTCCGAATGTGTGTGTGTGTGTGTGTGTGTGTGTGTGTGTGTGTGTGTGTGTGTGTATATATATATATCTGGGCTATTCTGTTACGCGTAACAGAATATTATTCTGTTACCCTTTTTGAACTGACGTTTTCAGGTGGTTGTACTGATGTTTTCGAAGCGGTTGAACTGATGCTCCAATTGTGTTTAACAGATCGTCTTCTTTAGTTCAAAAACTTTTTGTAATTTTTTTGTCCGAACGGGGCGTGTAATATATCGTTGGAAAGCTCTTGACAACCATATTTCAAGTATATTGAATGTTTTTTCAAAATCATTATGGTTTAAGAGCAGTTTTGAAAAAACCGTTTTTTTCAAAACCGAAAACGTGAATCGTATTTTGGACTCAATTTTCAAACCGTTTGTCGGAATTGAGCAAATAAGATGGCGTTGAAAAGCTGGTGAAAATCCACATCTTCCATGTATGTATTGTTTTTTCTAATTATATACGATTTAAAAGTAATTTGAAAAACGGTGAAATTCTGGGCGAAACGTATTTTCGCGATTTTTTGCAAACTCTTTGTCGGATTGACACAAATCATACGGCGTTGGAAAGCCATGGAAAATTCGCAACTTTTTCGTGTAGAAATGTTTTTCTAATTCCTTACGGTTTAAAAACGAATTCGAATACGGTCAAATTTAATTTTGAACGCGATTTTTTTTAAAAGTTTGTCGAAATATGACAAATAATATACCGTTAGATAGCTATCGAAAATGCGAAACTTAGTCACGTTGAATGTTTTCTCTACTTCGCAACTGTTTAAGAGTAATTTAGAATACGGCATGACATATCTTGCTGTTTTCTTGTCTGGAAAACAGAGTAGTCGTACTGATATATGTGTATGTTTGTACTGAGCTATTTTTTGTAGAGTAATTTTGAATGGTTCCAAAAAAGGGTATTTGTACTGATGCTTGCATGGTTTTGTACTAAGCGTGTTTTTACTAACTAGACTTTGCTCTGTTTTGCTCATAAGTTTTCAATGGTTTATTGTATCGTCACCCCTGTACTTGCATGGTTTATATCATCGAACTGAATGATATTTTTTTCAAAAAGAAAATGTTTTTTTGAACTAAACTTTTTTTACAATGATGTTCTGAACTTCTCTTATTTTACGACTTGTACTTTTCTCATTTGAATTGCATGGGATTTCTTTTTGCTTGAACTTTTACAAGTTGAATTTCTGTCATTTCTTTTATTCCGAACGGACCACCATTCTTAACTTGTACTGATCAATATTTTTAATTCAACCATTTTTCTTTCTAGAACGGACGAATGTATGTTCGAGAAACAGAGTACTTGAACGGATGTATGTATGGTTTTGTACTGAGCGTGTTTTCACATCCTAAGCGTGTTTTGTGACGATATTCTAGACTTCTCTCATTTTGAACTCAGCTCCTTAGCGACCGGCCACAAAACAAGAAGTTGTACTGTTGAGCACAGCTCCTTGAGCGACCGGCCACAAAACAAGAAGTTAAGTTGTACTGTTGAGCAGGATGTCCTCGACCCCCACCGCGTAAGTACTTAGTATGACGATGTATTAGTACTTAGTATGAGACGTGTTGTGTTGTTTTCCTGTCAGAAAAAACAGAGTACTTGTACTGATGTATTTTTCATAGAGTAACTTTGAAAGGTTCAAAAAAAGAGTACTTGAACGGATGTCAGTATGAATTTGTACTAAGCATGTTTTAACATACTAGACTTTACTCCGTTTTTTCTGTATGGTTTTCCTCCTAACTTTTCTATTCAACTTTTCTTTTCAATGGTTCACGGTATCTTTTTGTTTCAGCTTTTTTCCCAACCTCATCTGGGATGTCATGTTGAACTTACAACTTTTTTAATTATAAATATTTTATGTTTTTACAATGCCAAAGCTAGCAAATAGTAGGACATTCACCCAAGTTTCATAATCCAAACTGATTATTCTTTTTAATTTGAACTGCATCCGTTTTTTTAAATCCAATTTAATCATAGTTTTTAATTCAAACTAATTTTTAAATTCAAACTGACCATTTTATTATTAATTTGAACTGATCATTGTTTTTAATACATACTGATTAATTGATTTTTATGTAAACCACTTCTTTCATTCTCGGACGTGTTGGAAATATGCCCTAGAGGCAATAATAAAAGTATTATTATATTTCAATGTTCATGATAATTGTCTTTTATTCATGCTATAACTATATTATCCGGAAATCGTAATACACGTGTGAATACAAAGACCACAATATGTCCCTAGTGAGCCTCTAGTTGACTAGCTCGTTGTGATCAACAGATAGTCATGGTTTCCTGGCTATGGACATTGGATGTCGTTGATAACGGGATCACATCATTAGGAGAATGATGTGATGGACAAGACCCAATCCTAAGCATAGCACAAAGATCGTGTAGTTCGTTTGCTAGAGCTTTGCCAATGTCAAGTATCTCTTCCTTTGACCATGAGAGCGTGTAACTCCTGGATACCGTAGGAGTGCTTTGGGTGTATCAAACGTCACAACGTAACTGGGTGACTATAAAGGTGCACTACAGGTATCTCCGAAAGTATCTATTGTTTTATGCGGATCGAGACTGGGATTTGTCACTCCGTATGACGGAGAGGTATCTCTGGGCCCACTCGGTAATGCATCATCATAATGAGCTCAAGGTGACCAAGGTGTTGGCCACGGGATCATGCATTATGGTATGAGTAAAGTGACTTGCCGGTAACAAGACTAAAAAAGGTATTGGGATACCGACGATCGAGTCTCGGGCAAGTAACCTACCGATTGACAAAGGGAATTGTATACAGGGTTTGATCGAATCCTCGACATCGTGGTTCAACCGATGAAATCATTAAGGAGCATGTGGGAGCCAACATGGGTATCCAGACCCCGCTGTTGGTTATTTCCCGAGAGTGGTCTCGGTCATGTCTGCATGTCTCCCGAACCCGTAGGGTCTACACACTTAAGGTTCAGTGACGCTAGGGTTGTTAGGAAGACTAGTATGTGACTACCGAATGCTGTTCGGAGTCCCGGATGAGATCCCGGACGTCACGAGGAGTTCCGGAATGGTCCGGAGGTAAAGTTTTATATATGGGAAGTTGTTAAACGGGCACTGGAAAGTTTCAGGGTCATACCGGTATTGTACCGGGACCACCGGAAAGGTTCCGGGGGTCCACCGGGAGGGGCCACCACTCCCGAGGGGCCACATGGGGCCGCATGGGATAGCAGCCAGCCCCTGGTGGGCTGGGCGCGCTCCCCACCTTGGGCCCATGCACCTAGGGTTGGGGGGGAAACCCTAAAGGGGGCGCCCCCCTTGCTTGGGGGGCAAGCCCCCCACCCCTTGGCCGCCGCCCCCCCCCCTAGGGTTTTCCCTAGAGGGCCGGCCCCCCTTGCCCTTTCCCCTATATATAGAGGGGTGAGGGGAGGGCTGCAACACACCACAAGTTAAGGCGCAGCCCCTCCCCTCCCCAACACCTCTCCTCCTCCGTACGGGCTCGGCGAAGCCCTGTCGGAGTACTGCTGCACCAACTACACCACGCCGTCGTGCTGCCGTTGGAGCAATCTTCCTCAACCTCTCCTTCCCCCTTGCTGGATCAAGAAGGAGGAGACGTCCCCGTCCCGTACGTGTGTTGAACACGGAGGTGCTGTCCGTTCAGCACTTGGACATCGGTGATCCGAATCACGTTCGAGTACGACTCCATCATCACCATCCCCTTGGCAAGCTTTCGCTCGTGATCTACAAGTGGTATGTAGATGCAAACTCTCTTCCTTGACTCGTTGCTTAGATGAACTCATAGATGGATCTTGGTGAAACCGTAGGAAAAATTTTAATTTTCTGCAACGTTCCCCAACAGTGGCATCATGAGCTAGGTCTATGCGTAGTTCTCTTTGCACGAGTAGAACACAATTTTGTTGTGGGCGTGGATCTTGTCAACTTGCTTGCCCCTACTAGTCTTTTCTTGCTTCGGCGGTATTGTGGGATGAAGCGGCCCGGACCAACCTTACACGTACGCTTACGTGAGACCGGTTCCACCGATTAACATGCACTAGTTGCATAAGGTGGCTGGCGGGTGTCTGTCTCTCCCACTTTAGTTGGAGCGGATTCGATGAAAAGGGCCCTTATGAAGGGTAAATAGAAGTTGACAAAATCACGTTGTGGTTATTCGTAGGTAAGAAAACGTTCTTGCTAGAACCCAATTGCAGCCACGTAAAAGATGCAACAACAATTAGAGGACGTCTAACTTGTTTTTGCAGCGATTGATCATGTGATGTGATATGGCCAGAAGTTGTGATGAATGATGAATTGTGATGTATGAGATCATGTTCTTGTAATAGGATTCACGACTTGCATGTCGATGAGTATGACAACCGGCAGGAGCCATAGGAGTTGTCTTTATTTTTGTATGACCTGCGTGTCATTGAAGAACGCCATGTAACTTACTTTACTTTATTGCTAAACGCGTTAGTCATAGAAGTAGAAGTAGTCGTTGGCGTGACAACTTCATGAAGACACGATGATGGAGATCATGGTGTCATGCCGGTGACAAGATGATCATGGAGCCCCGAAGATGGAGATCAATGGAGCTATATGATATTGGCCATATCATGTCACAACTTATATAATTGCATGTGATGTTTATTATGTTTATGCATCTTGTTTACTTAGGACGACGGTAGTAAATAAGATGATCCCTTACAAAATTTCAAGAAGTGTTCTCCCCTAACTGTGCACCGTTGCTACAGTTCGTCGCTTCTAAGCACCACGTGATGATCGGGTGTGATGGATTCTTACGTTCACATACAACGGGTGTAAGACAGTTTTACACAGCGAAAACACTTAGGGTTAACTTGACGAGCCTAGCATGTGCAGACATGGCCTCGGAACACGGAGACCGAAAGGTCGAACACGAGTCGTATGGAAGATACGATCAACATGAAGATGTTCACCGACGATGACTAGTCCGTCTCACGTGATGATCGGACACGGGCTAGTCGACTCGGATCGTGTAACACTTAGATGACTAGAGGGATGTCTAATCTGAGTGGGAGTTCATAATTTGATTAGAACTTAATTATCATGAACTTAGTCTAAAACCTTTGCAAATATGTCTTGTAGATCAAATGGCCAACGCTCATGTCAACATGAACTTCAACGCGTTCCTAGAGAAAACCAAGCTGAAAGATGATGGCAGCAACTATACGGACTGGGTCCGGAACCTGAGGATCATCCTCATAGCTGCCAGGAAACAATATGTCCTAGAAGGACCGCTAGGTGACGCTCCCGTCCCAGAGAACCAAGACATTATGAATGCTTGGCAAACTCGTGCTGATGATTACTCCCTCGTTCAGTGCGGCATGCTTTACAGCTTAGAACCGGGGCTCCAAAAGCGTTTTGAGCATCACGGAGCATATGAGATGTTCGAAGAGCTGAAACTAGTTTTCCAAGCTCACGCCCGGGTCGAGAGATATGATGTCTCCGACAAGTTCTACAGTTGTAAGATGGAGGAAAACAGTTCTGTCAGTGAGCACATACTCCAGATGTCTGGGTTGCACAACCGTATGACCCAGCTGAATATTAACCTCCCTGATGAGGCGGTCATTGACAGAATCCTCCAGTCGCTCCCACCAAGCTACAAGAGCTTTGTGATGAACTACAACATGCAGGGGATGGAAAAGACCATTCCTGAAGTGTTTCTATGCTGAAGTCAGCAGAGGCTGAAATCAAGAAAGAACATCAAGTGTTGATGGTCAATAAGACCACTAAGTTCAAGAAGGGCAAGGGTAAGAAGAACTTCAAGAAGGACGGCAAGGAGGTTGCCGCGCCCGGTAAGCCAGTTGCCGGGAAGAAGTCAAAGGATGGACCCAAGCCTGAGACTGAGTGCTTTTATTGCAAGGGGAAGGGTCACTGGAAGCGGAACTGCCCCAAATACTTAGCGGATAAGAAGGCCGGCAACACCAAAGGTATATTTGATATACATGTAATTGATGTGTACCTTACCAGTACTCGTAGTAACTCCTGGGTATTTGATACCGGTGCCGTTGCTCATATTTGTAACTCACAGCAGGAGCTGCGGAATAAACGGAGACTGGCGAAGGACGAGGTGACGATGCGCGTCGGGAATGGTTCCAGAGTCGATGTGATCGCCGTCGGCACGCTGCCTCTACATTTACCTACGGGATTAGTTTTGAACCTTAATAATTGTTATTTAGTGCCAAGTTTGAGCATGAACATTGTATCTGGATCTCGTTTAATACGAGATGGCTACTCATTTAAGTCCGAGAATAATGGTTGTTCGATTTATATGAGAGATATGTTTTATGGTCATGCTCCGATGGTCAATGGTTTATTCTTAATGAATCTCGAGCGTAATATTACACATGTTCATAGTGTAGATGCCAAAAGATGTAAAGTTGATAACGATAGTCCCACATACTTGTGGCACTGCCGCCTTGGTCACATTGGTGTCAAGCGCATGAAGAAGCTCCATGCTGATGGACTTTTGGAGTCTCTTGATTATGAATCATTTGACACATGCGAACCATGCCTCATGGGCAAAATGACCAAGACTCCGTTCTCCGGAACAATGGAGCGAGCAACCAACTTGTTGGAAATCATACATACCGATGTGTGCGGTCCAATGAGCGTTGAGGCTCGCGGAGGATATCGTTATGTTCTCACTCTCACTGATGACTTAAGTAGATATGGGTATGTCTACTTAATGAAACACAAGTCTGAGACCTTTGAAAAGTTCAAGGAATTTCAGAATGAGGTGGAGAATCAACGTGACCGAAAGATAAAGTTCCTACGATCAGATCGTGGAGGAGAATATTTAAGTCACGAATTTGGCACACACTTAAGGAAATGTGGAATCGTTTCACAACTCACGCCGCCTGGAACACCTCAGCGAAACGGTGTGTCCGAACGTCGTAATCGCACTCTATTGGATATGGTGCGGTCTATGATGTCTCTTACCGATTTACCGCTATCATTTTGGGGATACGCTCTAGAGACAGCTACATTCACTTTAAATAGGGCACCGTCTAAATCCGTTGAGACGACACCGTATGAATTATGGTTTGGGAAGAAACCTAAGCTGTCGTTTCTAAAAGTTTGGGGATGCGATGCTTATGTCAAGAAACTTCAACCTGAAAAGCTCGAACCCAAGTCGGAAAAATGCGTCTTCATAGGATACCCTAAGGAAACTGTAGGGTATACCTTCTACTTAAGATCCGAGGGCAAGATCTTTGTTGCCAAGAACGGATGCTTTCTGGAAAAAGAGTTTCTCTCGAAAGAAGTAAGTGGGAGGAAAGTAGAACTCGATGAAGTACTACCTCTCGAACGGGAAAGTGGTGCAGCTCAGGAAAATGTTCCTGTGATGCCCACACCAACCGAAGAGGAAACCAATGATGATGATCAAGGTACTTCGGATCAAGTTGCTACTGAACTTCGTAGGTCCACAAGGACACGTTCCGCACCAGAGTGGTACGGCAACCCTGTCCTGGAAATCATGTTGTTAGACAACGGTGAACCTTCGAACTATGAAGAAGCGATGGCGGGCCCAGATTCCAACAAATGGCTTGAAGCCATGAAATCCGAGATAGAATCCATGTATGAAAACAAAGTATGGACTTTGACAGACTTGCCCGATGATCGGCGAGCGATAGAAAACAAATGGATCTTTAAGAAGAAGACGGACGCGGATGGCAATGTTACCATCTATAAAGCTCGACTTGTCGCTAAGGGTTATCGACAAGTTCAAGGGATTGACTACGATGAGACTTTCTCTCCCGTAGCGAAGCTTAAGTCCGTCCGAATCATGTTAGCAATTGCCGCATACTATGATTATGAGATATGGCAGATGGACGTCAAAACGGCATTCCTTAACGGGCATCTTAAGGAAGAGCTGTATATGATGCAGCCGGAAGGTTTTGTCGATCCTAAGAACGCTAACAAAGTATGCAAGCTCCAGCGATCCATTTATGGGCTGGTGCAAGCATCTCGGAGTTGGAATATTCGCTTTGATGAGATGATCAAAGCGTTTGGGTTTATGCAGACTTATGGAGAAGCCTGCGTTTACAAGAAAGTGAGTGGGAGCTCTGTAGCATTTCTCATATTATATGTAGATGACATACTCTTGATGGGAAATAATATAGAATTTCTGGACAGCATTAAGGCCTACTTGAACAAATGTTTTTCAATGAAGGACCTTGGAGAAGCTGCTTATATATTAGGCATCAAGATCTATAGAGATAGATCGAGACGCCTCATAGGTCTTTCACAAAGCACATACCTTGATAAGATTTTGAAAAGGTTCAAAATGGATGAGTCCAAGAAAGGGTTCTTGCCTATGTTACAAGGTGTGAGATTGAGCTCGACTCAGTCACCGACCACGGCAAAAGATAAAGAAGAGATGAGTGTCATCCCCTATGCTTCAGCCATAGGATCTATTATGTATGCCATGCTGTGTACCAGACCTGATGTAAACCTTGCCGTAAGTTTGGTAGCAAGATACCAAAGTAATCCCGGCAAGGAACACTGGACAGCGGTCAAGAATATCCTGAAGTACCTGAAAAGGACAAAGGACATGTTTCTCGTTTATGGAGGAGACGAAGAGCTCGTCGTAAAGGGTTACGTCGACGCTAGCTTCGACTCAGATCCGGATGACTCTAAGTCACAAACCGGATACGTGTATATGTTGAATGCTGGAGCAGTAAGCTGGTGCAGCTGCAAGCAGAGCGTCGTGGCGGGATCTACGTGTGAAGCGGAATACATGGCAGCCTCGGAGGCAGCGCATGAAGCGATTTGGGTGAAGGAGTTCATCACCGACCTAGGAGTCATACCCAATGCGTCGGGGCCAATCAAACTCTTCTGTGACAACACTGGAGCCATTGCCCTTGCCAAGGAGCCCAGGTTTCACAAGAAGACCAGGCACATCAAGCGTCGTTTCAACTCCATCCGTGAAAATGTTCAAGATGGAGACATAGAAATTTGCAAAGTACATACGGATCTAAATGTCGCAGATCCGTTGACTAGACCTCTCTCGCGAGCAAAACATGATCAACACCAGAACTCTATGGGTGTTCGATTCATCACAATGTAACTAGATTGGTGACTCTAGTGCAAGTGGGAGACTGTTGGAAATATGCCCTAGAGGCAATAATAAAAGTATTATTATATTTCAATGTTCATGATAATTGTCTTTTATTCATGCTATAACTGTATTATCCGGAAATCGTAATACACGTGTGAATACATAGACCACAATATGTCCCTAGTGAGCCTCTAGTTGACTAGCTCGTTGTGATCAACAGATAGTCATGGTTTCCTGGCTATGGACATTGGATGTCGTTGATAACGGGATCACATCATTAGGAGAATGATGTGATGGACAAGACCCAATCCTAAGCATAGCACAAAGATCGTGTAGTTCGTTTGCTAGAGCTTTGCCAATGTCAAGTATCTCTTCCTTTGACCATGAGAGCGTGTAACTCCTGGATACCGTAGGAGTGCTTTGGGTGTATCAAACGTCACAACGTAACTGGGTGACTATAAAGGTGCACTACAGGTATCTCCGAAAGTATCTATTGTTTTATGCGGATCGAGACTGGGATTTGTCACTCCGTATGACGGAGAGGTATCTCTGGGCCCACTCGGTAATGCATCATCATAATGAGCTCAAGGTGACCAAGCTGTTGGCCACGGGATCATGCATTACGGTACGAGTAAAGTGACTTGCCGGTAACGAGACTGAACAAGGTATTGGGATACCGACGATCGAGTCTCGGGCAAGTAATGTACCGATTGACAAAGGGAATTGTATACAGGGTTTGATCGGATCCTCGACATCGTGGTTCAACCGATGAAATCATCGAGGAGCATGTGGGAGCCAACATGGGTATCTAGACCCCGCTGTTGGTTATTGCCCGAGAGTGGTCTCGGTCATGTCTGCATGTCTCCCGAACCCGTAGGGTCTACACACTTAAGGTTCGGTGACGCTAGGGTTGTTAGGAAGACTAGTATGTGACTACCGAATGCTGTTCGGAGTCCCGGATGAGATCCCGGACATCACGAGGAGTTCGGAATGGTCCGGAGGTAAAGTTTTATATATGGGAAGTTGTTAAACGGGCACCGGAAAGTTTCGGGGTCATACCGGTATTGTACCGGGACCACCGGAAAGGTTCCGGGGGTCCACCGGGAGGGCCACCCCTCCCGGGGGGCCACATGGGGCCGCATGGGATAGCAGCCAGCCCCTGGTGGGCTGGGCGCGCCCCCCACCTTGGGCCCATGCGCCTAGGGTTGGGGGGGAAACCCTAAAGGGGGCGCCCCCCTTGCTTGGGGGGCAAGCCCCCCACCCCTTGGCCGCCGCCCCCCCCCCTAGGGTTTTCCCTAGAGGGCCGGCCCCCCTTGCCCTTTCCCCTATATATAGAGGGGTGAGGGGAGGGCTGCAACACACACAAGTTAAGGCGCAGCCCCTCCCCTCCCCAACACCTCTCCTCCTCCGTACGTGCTCGGCGAAGCCCTGTCGGAGTACTGCTGCACCAACTACACCACGCCGTCGTGCTGCCGTTGGAGCAATCTTCCTCAACCTCTCCTTCCCCCTTGCTGGATCAAGAAGGAGGAGACGTCCCCGTCCCGTACGTGTGTTGAATGCGGAGGTGCTGTCCGTTCAGCACTTGGACATCGGTGATCCGAATCACGTTCGAGTACGACTCCATCATCACCATCCCCTTGGCAAGCTTCCGCTCGTGATCTACAAGTGGTATGTAGATGCAAACTCTCTTCCTTGACTCGTTGCTTAGATGAACTCATAGATGGATCTTGGTGAAACCGTAGGAAAAATTTTAATTTTCTGCAACGTTCCCCAACAGGACGCATATCAAACGGTCATGTATACCTTTCTTTAAAGAAGTAGCAAACCATATCATAGACAGAAAATTTTCCAGACATATATTATATGAATGACATGTACACCACACCTGCTGCACATTTTCATAGATGAATGACATATACACCACACCGACTACACATTTTCATATTATCCATATCACCCATCGCAACACAAAAATCATAGGCCTATTCTCCTGCTCTGTTTCACTAACTAGACTTTGCTCTGTTTTTTTGGGTAATATTTTTGCTCGTAAATTTTCAACAGTTTAGTGTATCGTCGCCCCTATACTTGCATGGTTTATATTGTTGCACTAAATGTTATTGTATCGTTGGCCCTGTACTTGCATGGTTTATATCATCGAACTGAATGATATTTTTTTTCAAAAAGAAAATGTTTTTTATTCTTTTTTTTGAACTAAACATTTTTTTACAATGATGTTCTGGATTTCTCTTATTTTATGAATTGTACTTTTACCATTTGAATTGCATGGGGTTTCCTTTTGCTTGAACTTTTACAATTTGAATTTCTATCATTTCTTTTATTCCGAACGGACCACCGTTTTTAACTTGTACTGATCAATATTTTTAATTAAAATATTGAACTTATAGAAGTCAACCTTTTTTGTTTTTTTTTAATTTGGTTTCCCGTTCAAACTAATGATGTTGCTAGCTCCGAACTTGAATAGCTTATCTAGTAGAGGTAATTGGATTTAAACAAAATAAAATGCTATGTTTGTTTTACGAACTTTTTTGCAACAAAGTTCTTGACATGTCACTATTTGCAGCTTGAACTTTTTCTTGATGAACTTTATATTGTTTGAAGTTTTCATAATGTTCTCTTTTTTCCGGACCTCTTATTTTCGTGATTCCGAACTTTTCACTTTTTTTTCTTTGAACTTTCTAGATTCTTTGTACCTCAAACCTCGTCAATTCTTCTTTGAATGCCTGACATTCCTTTCTTTTCTAAATTTCCAAAAAAATGGTTTTCTGTAACTGTAAAACTTTTTATTTGTGAACTTATGTTTTTTCTACCATGTACTTGCCTACATTTTTAAACAAAACATGATACCATCAGCTTATGAAAATACAAAGAAATTCACAAAGAGTACATCTCTCAGGAAACTAGCCTTGTAAGTTGTACTGATCCACATGGAACAAAGTGTTATGAAGAGTACTACAAAGATTACAATAAGATTTGTGAACTAAAGGCCATACATAAGTTGTACTGATCCACATGGGAAGATTTGCTGCGTGCACCTTATGGAATCATAGAATATACCATTTTTCATCTTTTTTATGCCATAACTACACATCAGCAAGTCTAGCAGTGCCACCTCTCGACATAGTCTACTTTGCGCTAGTGACCAGTCTTGTTCCTTGGCGAAGCCTCAATTCCTCTAAGATCAAAAGGGTAGGCATGAGAGAAAGATAAATGGAACACTACTTGTGCAACATTTCTATAAAAAAAATCCTGTGTTTTGCTACAGATTACATTACTTGAGAATTTTTTTGTCTGTTTTCAATTTTATGTCACGGAGAACCAGTAAGTTCTACTACTGGTATAAGCCAAGTTCAAGAACTTTGCTGGTGACAAACTATGACAGTTATCCAGCGGCACCAATAACCAAAAAATGTTTTTTTCCTGAGAACACACATCACAATTTTTGAAATGCATCAGTACACACACATTTTCATTATTCAGAAGCAATCAAACATGCTAAATAGTACTCATGTACTTACTGGAACCACACATATTATAAAATATTAATCATGTACTTACTGGTACAGATCAAATTTGCCACTTGGGAAATTAAGCTCTCCAAAACATACTAAACTCTCTTTTCTATAGTTTTCAGTTCACATGTGCAGCATGAAAGGAAGAAGTAACTGACCGTCAATAGCACTCAGCAGTATATTATTCAACATTAGATGGGAACTTGGACGAGGCGCGGTGCTCTACTCGGACGGCGCCCAGTGCTCAACTTGGACGGACAAGGCTGTCGTGCGCTCAGAAGGTTCCGCACCTGCATAATTACCATAAGGGAATTATGGCCATCTCCCCTGTCTTCAGATGGTGGCACTGCAGGCCAGCAGTTGCTGCTCCTCGAACCAAAGGGAGAGAGAAAGGGCAGGCCTATGGCCGAGCACAATGTTAACTTGATATTCATCAGTACTAGTATGACTGGACAACAAAGTATTTAATTTTGAACACTTAATGAAATCCGGATAGTCTAGTGAAATTGCAATATGGAGCTTTAGTCACCTTCCCACGACAAAGAGTGAAGCATACAAAGTAGTATTGTGCATTTTTGAAACACTTGACTAAAACCATAGCTGTTGTAGGCCCGTTGTCGTCCATGATTTGTCTTTGTGATTACTTGAATGGGTAGCCAAGGTGCTGATACTAAAAAAATGCATGTCTCAAATCAATTGAGACCAAGCTTCACTTCATTCCCTCCCCTATATTACACTTTCTGTTTCGGGTATAAAATTGTACTTACCAGATATTCTCTTCTAGATGGATTGTATATGAATTTAGATTTGTAACAGCACACGCACCGAACTTGCACAATTTTTTGTTGAACTTATCTAGATGATATATCCAAACTTGCAGAATTTTGAAACTTGAACTCCGAACTTATTGTATCCTCGAGTGTGAACTGATGCAATCATATAAGAATTTTAGGCATTATGACCTGTAGCTCTCAAAAAAGCTAATTCATTTTTGCACCGTTATACCAAAAAAAAGCGGAAAAATATTTGGTTCTCATACGCATTTTGACAAGCACATATAGAGCATTAAGTTGTGCACAGAATAAGCACAAGATTGAATTAAGCAGCATCAAGGCACAAGTGAAAAGTAGTGGCAGCATCAGCTCAAGTTGCTCCTCTGGTTTTGTGCTCCTATTTGTGATATCAAACGAGAGTACATGTCCACAGACATAATTTTTCAATAAAGCTCCACAAAATCAAGTACAGCTTCTGCCAAATTACTAATAGAAACCCACACCTTTTCACGAAGCCACACTTGAACTCTCTCTACGACAATCTTCGGACTTATGCATGTAGATGAATTGAACTTTACACCTTTTCACATCCTTTTCTGCTACTTTGTTTCCAGAGAGTGGGAGAATTTAGGACATTGCAAATATTATCTATAATATGCCCAGGTAGTGTGGTCTGAACTGAACTTTACCCGATCAATGATTTTCCAGAGCCATGTGTGTGAATTTTTTGTTTAGCAAACTGCTGGATTTTTTCTATGGAATTGCCAGTGCAATGTGCACACATATAGTTGATTTATTTCCCATCAGCTAACTGAATTCACTATTTATATTGAACTTTGAAAAATCTTGTTTTGCTAGCAAAATTTGAACAGAAAAAAACTACAAAGCTGTACGCATATATAGCAAATCCTATAAAACACACTTGTTTTGCTTCATGCAGAGCAACAATGAAGTGAGATCGAGAGAAAAAGAAAGGTTGGGGTGCTGACCATTGGTGTCGTCGGAAGAACTGCAAGCAGAGTCGGGCACCAGAATCAGAGGAGCGGCAGCGCGTTGGTCCCTGGGCGACGGGGGGGCGCAGGAAGCAAGTACCGACGGCGGTGATTCCTGGGAGAAGGGGGCGTCAGTTCGGTGGCAGCTGACTGATGGAGGTCGGGAGGCGGGCGGCAGAGTTCCAACAAGTTGACACAGCCACGTGCTGGAGGAAGGGGAGGTCCCCACGGCGTGCCAGGGGGAGGGGGAGGTTGCGGTGGCAAGCTGGAGAGGTCGCCGCGACCCGGAAGGAGGAGGCTGGCTGGGCGACGGAGGACGACGACAGACGCGGCGGCGTCGCAGAGGACGGTGGTGGTAGCGCACGGGTAGGAAGGGGCCGGCGGCGGTAGCGCGTGGGTAGGCAGGGGCAGCCAGCCGGCGGCGGTAGCGCGTGGGTAGTGAGGGGCGGGGGTGCGGCGCCGGCAGCGTGCGGGTAGTGAGGGGCGGGGGTGCGGCACCGGCAGTGCGCGGGTAGTGAGGGGCCGGGGTCCAGCGCCGGCAGAGCGCGGGTAGGGATGGGCGGCGGTCGGCGCCAGCAGCGCGTGGGTAGGGAGGGAGTGGCTGAGCGTTTAGGTAGATAAGGTTTGGTCCACGGCGGTGGTTTGTCCAGATCCAATGCGTATAGAGGGGCAGATGGTAACAGAATAATATTCTGTTACCGGTAACAGAATAGTCCAGCCCTATATATATATATATATATATATATATATATATATATATATATATATATATATATATATATATATATATATATATATGTATACAGACGGTCTATTCTCCTAATATTAGCAGAATAACTATTCTGCACACCACTTCCGCACTGCACGCTGAACGCAAGTGCACGTCATTCTTTGAACCAAGTGTGCTGCAGTACTCACACGAGTGAACTTCTCGTCGGAAACAACGGCACGCGTTATTTTTTCGGTACTGTTTTCGCTCTAATATTTTAACCGCTTATCGGAATGAGGCGTGTAATATACCTTTGAAAAGCTATGGATTAGGCGCAACTTCGACATGTTAAACTTTTGAGATTCCACACGGTTTAAGAGCAGTTTTGAAAATGGTGCAGCGGACGACGAGTGGCAGGGAGCATTTTTCGCGTTTTTTTCTAAACCGCTTGTCGGAATGAAGCAAATGATACGCCGTTGGAAAGATATCGTCGAGGCGCATCTTTTTCATATGTATTATTATCTCTAATTCATTACGGTTTAAGAGCAGTTTTAAATTTACTAAATCGCGGAATTCTGTTTTTCAAAAAAAATATCAAATTTTCGGTGCTGTTTTCGCTCTAGTTTTCTAACCGTTTGTCGAAATGAGGCGTATGATATGACGTTGGAAAGCTACAGAAGAGGCGCAACTTTCATATGTTGAAATGTTTTTGAGATTCCTTACAGTTTTTAGTTAATTTTAAAAATCGTGCAGCTGACGGTGAGAGGCAGCGACCGTTTTTCGCGAAATTTTTACAAAGTGCTGATTGGAATGATTCAAATCATACAATATTGGGAACATATCAACGACGCGCAACTTTTTCATGTAGAACATGCTCTCTAATTACTTACAGTTTAAGAGCAATTTTGAATTTACCGAAACGCGGACACTATTTTTTGTGACACCCAAATCGTCGTGTATACTGCATCAGACAAAAAACCGCACTTCTTTTAGACTGAAAACCGCACTGCATCAGACGGGCTAGCGGACTGCATGATTTCTTTTTTGTGGGACATAAATTTTTAAAGACGAGGAGAAAACCACACTGCTTTTAGACTGAAAACCGCACTGCATCAGACGATCAAGTGAACTTCATGATTTCTTTGTTGAACGTAAATTTTTCTCAGACGAGTTTTTGTTGTATTTTTTTTCAATTTTTTTATGAACGAGAGTGGACCGTAGAGAGGAGGCAAGTGAACCTCGATATATATCGAAGTGAAGCTCATTACTATCTTTGCTCTTGCGCTAAATTTTTAGCACTTCCGTTTTTTGGGCACAAGTGAACAACATCACTCTTAAAAATGAACCACATCTGAGGACCAAATGCACTGCAGGTGTTGATATAGTTGACTGATTTTTTCAAACACACGAAAGAAATTGCACTTCATACATAAGTGTAATGAAACATATTCTTTTTACACAAGCTGATTGCACTTTCAAAAAACTTTTTCCAAAATATGCAAAACATGAATGGAGGGAACTACGCCGCCTAACTTTTCCATGAAAAAATGTACTACACGCATATGTGCGGCAGGAGGCAGACTACACATGCATCCGGCGAGACTGCAAGCAAATGCGCTCAGCACTGCACGAGAGCATCGAGTAAACTGCATGGTGGGCCATCGAGGTGAGCACACATGCCTAAACTGCACGGGCACTGCACGAACACACATGCCGCACTGCACGGGAACAAGCCCGCCGAACCACTTGCCAAAGGGAGTGAACTCCAAAATTACACCCAAAAAATTCACAGCAGCAACCTCACAGGATGCCCGATCTGCACTACACGCGGAATCGCAGTGCACTGCATCGCCATGCCCGTGCTACTCCAGCGAGGGACGAGCGGAGTTGGAAGACGGGGACAGTGGCCGGCTCATTGGCGGGTGTGTGGAACCGGCGTGGCGAACCATCTGCATCGCAACAGGTTACAGTCGTCATCTATCCGCCAACCGAGCTGCACTGGAGTGCCAACCGAACCGCTCATGCCCTCCCAGTAGTGATACCTCCTGGCTGCCAGAGTCGAAGGAGACGCTCCCAGGCCCGACGCATCTCGATCCCGCTGCTGCTCCATGGTTGAAGAGCAGGGCGGAGGCCAGACTGGGATCCCTCGTTCCCGGCGTCAGCCCCAGGCACGGTGAACTGCTCCCGGTGCGGCAGAGCCCGTCCTTGCCCCTAACGGAGTAGAAGTAGAAGGAGAAGGGGCACAACGGGGGAGAGACGAGACATCCGGCAGGGAGTCAGGATCCGATGGTGCAGTCCACTCGCCCTTCCTTACCCACCGCCGCCAGCGAACCGCACTCGATGGGAGAGCTGCAGGTTGGGGTGCTTAGAGGGGGAGGGGTGAGGCCATGGCGCCGTTGCCTCCGCTACCCCTTGTTGTCCCTTGTTTGCTTGTCAGAACAGCTCCCCGCCGTCGGGTGCCACTTGGAAGGGGAGAGGTAGCCACCGTGCAGGGGAGGTGGTCGGTGGTGGGAGGCAAGGGAGAGTGGGGGGAGACAAATCGGTGTGCTGAATCATGGAATGGGGAGGGCAGCCATGGGAGAAGGTCGAAGTTGACCCCATGCCGAGGGATGAGGCGAATCTGGCTGCCATGGAGGCGGATCTGGGCTGGGAAAGGTTGGGTGAGGAGCGGTGGATGGACCCGGTGCGACGGTGAGGGGAGATACGCGCGGGCGCCATTGGAGCTGGAGAGGTCGCCCCTCGGGTGGGCGCCGGCCGGGTGCGCGGCGGAGGAGGCCGCGAGGCCGGGGAGGAGGCCACGGCACCAGAGAGGAGGCCGCGGGCCCGGGGAGATGGCTGCGGCGCCGGAGAGGATGCAGCAAGGCCGGGGACGAGGCGGCGGCGGATGGGAGGAGGCCGCACGGCCGAAGCAGAAGGTGGATCGGGGGAGGTGCGGTGGAGGATGGAGGTGGGGGACCGCGGGAGTGGGGGTGGTGGGGCACTGGGTAGTGGTGGTGGTGGGGAAGAAGGTGGGCAACTAGCGCTAGGTGGGGTGCGGGGGGTGGGCTAGCGCAGTTTTCTCTGGTTGTTGTGCGGTACGGGTGAGGTGAACGGAGGAGGGCAGAAGTGTTAGCAGAATAACACTAGTGTTAGCAGAATAAGACTCTAAAGGGGTGTTATCATAATAGACCCACCCTATATATATATATATATATATATATATATATATATATATATATATATATATTCTGATCACGGGATCAGAATAATATTCTGATCACAACCTGAACTGCCTGAGTAACGCGCGTGAACTTCCCTCTGTACTGGGTTGAACTTCAGCTAAAAAGTGTCCAAATAGGGCTTGCGATATACCGTTGGAAAGCCATGGACACCAATATCATGATCCAAGTTAAATTTTTGGCAAAATGTAAGTGGTTTAAGAGCAGTTTTGAAAACCGTTTTTTCTTCATACAAAAAACGTGAATCGTATTTTCGATCGCATTTCTAAACCGTTTATCGGAATGAGGTAAATAATATAGCCTTGGAAAGATGCTACAAAACCGCTCCTTCGACATGTTGAAAGTTCTCTCTAATTCCCTATGGATAAAGAGTAATTTTGAAAATCGTAAAATTTCGCAAACCGAATAGCCGAGTTCGTATTTTTACTGTAATTTTTAAACGGCTAATCCATTTGAGACAAATGATATGGCATTGGAAAGCTTGTGAAAATGCGCTACTTTTTCATGTTAAAAGTTTTTTCTAATTTGGAACGGTTTAAAAGTAATTCAGAAAATGGTACAAGTTCCACCGAGTTCGTATTTTTGAGATAATTTTTTAACCGTACCGTCGAATGCAACAAATAATAGGGCGTTGGAAAGCTTGAGCAAATGCAAAACTTTTTTTGTATATATTGTTTCTCCTAATTCCTTACAGTTTTAAGTCAAATTGGAAAATGGCTAAAAACGTATTTTTGACATAATTTCTACATACTTTATCGAAATGGGGCAAATAATATACCGCTTAAAAGCTACGGAAAATGCGAAACTTTTTCATGTTGATGGTTTTCTCTGATTCCTAGCCGTTTTCAAGTCATTGCGAAAATTGCGAGATCATTCGTTCTGCCTTTATCGCGAAACTGATTCTTCGAAAATGCATCGCGTGAAGAACCTGAACTTCTCGGCACGTGTACTTGAACTTCACTCTATTTTTCACGTGTTTTTTTCTCGTATATCTCTATCCACTGCTCCTAGCTCTCCATCCACTCACCGCAATTGAGCAAGTGATATACCGATGGAAAGCTGCTGTAAACACGCAACTTTCCCGTGTTGATCATTTTTTCATACTCGCAACGATTTTAAAAGTTCTTCATCTGAAATTCATTCAGCATAGTAGTTGAACTTCATGTTGTTTTCATGTTGAACTTCTGTGACGTATTTTTGTTTGTACGCGCGCCTGAACTTCTCTCTGTACGAACCCGACCTTCGGGCTATCTTCGCAACCGTGCCTTCAACCGCGAGTTTTTCTGGTTAGTCGTGTTCCATGTGATGTAAGTGTAATCTTCAAACAATTTTTAGCAACTAAATACTCGTTTTAGATAGGAATCTCGCTCATAGGCGGATTTTGCACTCGGGTCGTGAAGAACTCGCATTTTTTGCGATTTTACTGCCTGAGTTGTTCGACCTGAACTTCCCCCTGTGCTAGGTTGAACTTCCCACAACATTGCCCAAATGGGCTTGCGATATTCCGTTGGAAAGCTATGAACACCAGTATCATGACCCAAGTTGAATTTTTGACAAAATGTAAGCGGTTTAAAAGCAGTTTTGAAAACCGTTTTTCTTCACACAAAAAACGTGAATCGTAATTTCGATCGCATTTCTAAACCTTTTATCGGAATGAGTCAACTAATATAGCTTTGGAAACCTGCTGCAAAACCGCTCCTTCCACATGTTGAAAGTTTTCTCTAACTCCCTACGGTTAAAGAGTAATTTAGAAAATCGTAAAATTTCACAAATCGAACAGCCGAGTTCGTATTTTCGATGTCATTTCTAAACAGATAAACCATTTGAGGCACATGATAAGGCATTGGAAAGCTTATGAAAATGCGCTACTTTTTCATGTAGAAAGTTTTTTCTAATTTTGAATGGTTTAAAAGTGATTTAGAAAACGGTACAAGTTTCACCGAGTTCGTGTTTTCGATCTATTTTTTTAACCCTATGTACGAATGCAACAAATGATATGGCATTGGAAAGCTTGAGAAAATGCGAAACTTTTTGGTATATATTATTTCTCCCAATTCCTTACTGTTTTATGTCAGTTTTCCAAATGGCTAAAAACGTATTTTCGCTGTAATTTCCACAAACTTCATCGGAATGGGGCAAATAATATACCATTGAAAAGCTAAGGAAAATGCGAAACTTTTTCATGTTGATGGTTTTCTGTGATTCCCTGCCATTTTCAAGTAATTTGGAAAATGGCGAGATCATTTGTTCTTCCTTTATCGCGAAACAGATTCGTGAAAAATGCATCGCGTGAAGTACCTGAACTTCTCGGTATGAAACCTTGAACTTCACTCTATTTTTCACGTGCTTTTTTTGCCCGTGGCTCTCCATCCACGCACCGGAACACTCTTGGAATTGAGCAAGTGATATACCGATGGAAAGCTGCTGTAGACACGCAACTTTCCTGTGTTGATCATTTTTTCATACTCGCGACGATTTTAAAAGTTTTTCATCTAAAATTCATTCAGCGTAGTAGTTGAACTTCCTGTTGTTTTCACATTGAACTTCTGTGACTTATTTTTGTTTATAATTTTCTCATCCATTCGTCAGTCTTATACAAATGATATTCCTTTTGTACAAACCTCTCTCGCAATAATTTTTTTAACTTTCTCCGACCGAGGACTTGAACTTATAACAACAACAAAATTGAACCTTGCCTTTTTATTCAATTTTCTTATATTAAACACACACAATGTATTACATGATCTTTTTTGTTTTTACAATTTGATTTTTTTTTATTTTCTTTTTGAAATCAAATTGCTTCCAAATAATAACTGAACTTCTTTGTGGATTGATAGAATTATTTTGAAACGCAAAAAACAACAACTTTTTGTGTTTTTTAACAATGAAATACATGGTGAACCTCTCTCATAATTTTTTTTGAACTTTCCCGCATTGAGCACATGAACTTCTAGCAACAAAAATTTAAACTTTGCATTTTTATACTTTTTTTTCTCATATGAAATGCACACCACGCAATACGTGAACTTTCAGTGGTTGTCAATTTGTACTTCTCTCTGTTTCACTTTAGTAACAGAAAAAGATCAGATTATTTATAGACATTGAACCGCTCTAACTTTTTTATTTGAACTTCTTTTGTGCATTTTTAGAAATGTGAAGACTAGAGTTTTGTTAGAAACATTGAACTTCATCGTTATTTCAAATCAAACTTATTGGTTTTATTCTTTAATAACTGGATTAAACTGATTTTACAAAGAAATATCAAACTACTCCCTTTTTCCAATTGAACTTCTTGATTTTATTCTCTAGTAACGCGAAAACTTAAATTTTTTACATACATTTAAAATACTCCATTTGTTAAAATTGAACTTCTTGGTTTTAATCTTTACTATTGGGGGAAAATGCCCAAAATGGCACTCTTTTTTTGTTTTGTGAGCTTCTAAATCCTAGGTTTTAATATACTTTGAACTTTCGTGTTATTTTAATTTGAACTTCACACTTTTTATTTGTTTTGAGTAAATTTATTGTTTTTTAAATAAAAATAAGTTAGACTACTTCTTTATTTTTTATCTTCATGATTGATTCTTTAATAATAACGGATAATTAAATTCTTTTAATGAATGTAAAATCTTAGTTTTTTAATAAACATCGAACCACTTTATTATTTTGTTTTGCACTTCTAGTTTTATAAAAAAACAAGAAAATTACTTTAAAACTTATTTAGTTTTTCTTTTTTAAGAAAATTGAACTTCTGTATTTTATTATTTATTAACGAGAAAACATCTAAGTTTTTTAACGTTCGAACTTCTCTCTTATTTTTACTTTGGACTTCTTAGAAAAATATGGTTTTACATAAGCAAACAATTTTCTAGGTTTTAAAATTTGAACTTCTAGGTTTTTTAACCTTCACAGTTATTTCAAATTAAACTTCTAGGGTTTTCAAATTTGAACTTCTACATTTTTTGACCTTCTCGGTTATTTCAAATTGAACTTTTAGGGTTTTCAAAATCCATTTTTTATAAACTTTTTTTGAACTGCACTGTTATTTTGAGTTGGCCTTCTCTCTTATTTTTTTGGAAACGAGGAAAATCTAACTTTTAACAGCTTTCCTCTGCGTCGAGCAAAAGCAGAGAAGTTAATTGGTTTGAAATAAAAAAATTGAACTTCTAAATTTTTGTTTCATGAATTCTTTGGTAGTAATACATGAACTTCTCGGCACAACAATTTTGAAGTTGCAAAACATGCACAAAAAGAGAAGAAGGGAAGATGTAAAATAAGTGTGCAAAAACTGTAGAAATTTGGGTATAATTTGAGCATAAGAATCAGCAGCAAAAAGACAGTGCACGCTTACAAACAATATTCACAAATTGAGGATTTTTTTAGAAACATCGAACTTCTTCGTTGTTTGAAATTGAACTTATTCGTTTTATTCTTTAGTAACTAGAAAAATCTGATTTTTCAAGTAAATATCAAACTGCTCTGCTTTTTCAAATTGAACTTCTTGGTTTTATTCTCTATTAACGAGAGAACCTGAGTTTGTTATATACATTGAACTACTACAATTTTTTTTAATTGAACTTCTTGGCATTAATCTTTAGTATTGGGGAAAATCTGACATTTTTATAAACATCAAACAACTTCATTTTTTTAAATAGGTCTTGGTGTTATTCATCGGTAATACGAAAGTCCTAGTTATATAATAAATATCGAACTGCTCAATTATTTAAAATTGAACTTCTAGGTCTTTTTTGAAAAGAGGGAAATATGTTTTCATAAACTTTTTGAACTGCTCAATTTTTTAATTTGACCTTCTATAGTTGTCTTTGAACTTTCGAAAAAATTGAAGCATAACAACATCCAAGTGCAAAAATTAAACAATATGTCTAAACACGCACTAGTCGTACATCATACAACATACACATGACTTATATATTTTTCACTTATTTGTGAATTTACACAATTTTTTCTCACACGTGAATTTCTCATACACAAACACTTGTATTTGTTTCCACTGATTTGTGAATTTACACAATTTTTTATCACACGCGAATTTCTTATACACGAAAAAAATTTGTTACATATTTTGAACTCTTACATATCTTATTTTTGAACTTCTTTCTTTTTATAAAAAAACCTGAAAAAAACATTTCCACAAAGACATACACAAAGAACACAGACAACCATCACATGCACGAACGCCATAACAACATCTCCATTGTTTCTTTTGACACCCAACGCTGATTTGAATCCCGTACTGTACTTGTACTTCTTCATCCAGGAGATATAAGGAGCAAGTCAGGGAATGATTTAGTGGGGATAAACAAGGTTAGCTTCTCGTCGCCGCCCCTTTTGACAAGCACCTGCATTCTCTACCGTAGTTTCCAGAATACGGTCATGGCGCGACGGTCGGCTGGTGGAGACAACAGCGACCAACCACACTCCCGGCGCACAACACAACTGTCTATTCTGAAAAAAAATCCACTCGTCGGAACATTACCGTTTCACAGTAATTACATGAAACTGGAAATGGAGAGATAGATATGCGCCTGAATCAACAACAGTGTAAGTTTAGTTTGAACAAAACTCAAAGTTCAGAGGAAGGAGGTGCAGCTAATAGGGATCGAGACGCTCGTCGGGGAGTCCTTGGCGGCACGGGCATCGTCGGGAGGTGGCAGGAGGAGCGCAACAGCGGGCGCGTTGGGGCAGCGAGCCATGATTCAAATGATCAAATAGGCAAAATTAGAGAAAGAAATACATGATTTCGTTCCAAGGAAAAGCATCAACAATAGCAGCACTAGCAATCGCACAGACTACCTATGGATGGATACCAAGCACGCACACCACACGCATACACAACACACAAGGAACGCATAGCGCACTAGCACACCACGCGCAAGCACACGGCCATGCTCACACGCATAAAGCATAATGCACACACAGCAGGCAGCTGCGTGCTAGAGAAGGGGCAACCCCAGGCATGGTGAGGCACTGGCGGGAGGACGACCGACAACCTGGGCACATGGTTAATGATCTGCGGCAGGCGCGCATATGAAGTTTCATTCCACGCGTGTATAGGTGGAACTGCTGTTAATTTTTTTGTTGAACTGAGAGAGAAGAATTGCCTCCAATATTTTTGGAAATACACTGAAGAAAGGCGTGCGTGACCAGGTGCAGGTCGGGACTCCTCCGAGCTGCAGGTCAAGACCTCCCCCATCTGCAGGTCGACCGAAGGGATGGGGATGCGATGGTTGGTCGAGAGGCGAGCGGGATGGGGTGGGGAGGTAGCGATTGGCCGGAGGGCTCGCAGGGAGGTCGGGGAGGTCGCCGTCTCCCATGGCCATGGCGGGCTCCTCTGCTGACGAAGCCGCCGTCGCCGGAAGAGAAGCTAGGCGAGGCCGGGGCAGCCTAGGTGGCAGGGAAGGCGCGGCGGCGTACCAGAGGTACACGGCAGGGCCGCGCCGGTGCTTGGTGGTCACTGGCGGTGGCGGGATCGGCCCCGGGTGGATCCAGGGGAACGAGGCGGCCCGGCGGCCCGATCCAGGGGCGGAGGTAGCCCGGCGGCCGGATCCGGGGGATGAGGCGGCGCGGCGGCCGGATATGGGGGCGGGGCAGGGGCGGCCATGGCTGCCGGTGGTTGCGTGCGCGGGAAGGTGGATCGGATCGGGGTGGGATAGAGCACGGGGCAAGAAGGTGGGCTGCATTTTTTTTCTTTGCCGCTTCCGGTTCGGGAGTTCGGGATGATCTCATCGGCACTATATATAGGAGCGTCGTGATCAGAATAACTATTCTGATCCCAAGATCAAAATAGTGTTATATATATATATATACATCTGGGCTATTCTGTTACGCGTAACAGGATATTATTCTGTTACCTTTTTTGAACTGACGGTTTCAGGCGGTTGTACTGATGTTTTCGAGCGGCTTGAACTGATACTTCCAGTTATGTTTAACAGATCGTTTTCTTTAGTTTAAAAAATGTTTGCAATTTTTTTGTCGGAATGGGGCGTGTAATATATTGTTGGAAAGCTCTTGACAATTATATTTCAAGTATATTAACGTTTTTGCAAAATCATTATGGTTTAAGAGCAGTTTTGGAAAAACCGTTTTTTTTCAAAACCGAAAACGTGAATCGTATTTTGGACACAATTTTCAAACAGTTTGTCGGAATTGAGCAAATAAGATGGCGTTGGAAAGCTTGTGAAAATCCGCATCTTCCGCATATGTATTATTTTTTCTAATTCTATACTATTTAAAAGTAATTTGGAAAATGGTGAAATTCTGGGCGAAACGTATTTTCGCGATTTTTTGCAAACGGTTTGTCGAATTGACGCAAATGATAAGGCGTTGGAAAGCTATGGAAAATGCGCAACTTTTTCGTATTGAAATGTTTTTCTAATTCCTTACAGTTTAAAAACGAATTCGAATATGGTTAAATTTAATTTCGAACGTGATTTTTTTAAAAGTTTGTCGAAATGGGGCAAATAATATACCGTTGGATAGCTATCGAAAATGCGAAACTTAGTCATGTTGAACGTTTTCTCATATTTGCCGCCGTTGAAGAGTAATTTGGATTATGGTGAGACCCAACATGGTGTTTTTCCTTCAAAAAACAGAGTACTTGTACTGATTTTTTTGTGTGTTTGTACTGATGTATTATTTCACAGAGTAATTTTGAATACGGTGAAGCCTGTCGTATTTTTCTTTTTCGTTCCGGAAACAAAGTACTCGAACTGATCTCCGTATGGATTTGTACTAAGCACGTTTTCACAGATTGAACTTTTACTTTGTTTTTTGGGTAAGGTTTTCCTCTTAAAGTTTCAATGGTTTACGGTAGCATTGCCCCTGTACTTACGTAGTTTATGTCGTCGAACTGAATGATATTTTATTCAAAAAGAAAATCTTTTGTTTGTTTCTTTTTTTTGAACTTAACATTTTTTTACAACGATGTTCTAAACTTCTCTCATTTTACAACTTGTACTTTTACCATTTGAATTTCTATGGGGTTTCTTTTTTTTGCTTGAACTTTTACAATTTGAATTTCTGTCATTTCTTTTATTCCAAACGGACCACTATTTTTAACTCGTACTGATCAACATTTTTAATTCAAACCATTTTTCCTTTCATCATCTGACATTTTTGTCTAGTTTTTGTCTAGTTTTGGGTTGCACCCGAGGTAAATGAATCATACCAAATACTGATAGAAAATCATACATTTTACTCACGAAACCAAACTTCTAAACTTTCCTACAATAATTCTTTGAATTTGCACACACGGCTTAATTTAACTTTTCAACATTAGATCCCCTAATTATACATAACACTCAGTTTATACGAACTAGTTCTCCTTGGACTGATGTCCGCGTTCCACTTGGATGGCTGCCAGTCACCATTATGGACGAGCTAGTGGCCAAGTGCGGCCAAAGCCACCGGGGGACTGTAGGTGCTTTGTGCTTATTCTCAGCTGCGAATTCACACAAGGTGGACGTGATTAGGGGAAGCATGGTTGAAATCAAAAAGGAAAACTACAGAGGCAGAAGAAAACGAGAGAAAAGATTTTGAGTTCTGACCATTGCTTTTGTTGAACGCCCCCTCGTTGAACGGCAATGATCGGCAGTGGTGAACTGACTAGGGTAGCGGTTGTGAACGACCTGGGGGCGGCATCACAGTGCGAGGTGGGTTGGGGAAGCACAGCAAGGTGGAAGGCCGGCTAGAGCAGCGTGGCGCGGTGGGACGCCGGCTGGAGTATCGTGGCAGTGAGGTAGGGCCTGACAGCGCAGCCGAGGAAGGTAGACGGCACGGTGGAGGTGGCCTGGTAGTGCGGCGGCCTTGTCCTGGTCGCACGGTGGAGGCGGCCTGGCGGCGCGGCGGCCGGGGCCTGGGGTCGTAGCCGAGGTAGCAAGGCGGCGTGACGGCGGGGGCCTGGGGGCGCGGCGACCGGGACCTGGGGGCGCGGCAGCGGGGACATGGGGGTGCGGCGGCGGGGGGTGTAGCGAGGGATTGGGGATGACTGCGGTCGGGCCAGGGTGTTTTTTCATTTGGGCTGCTTCTGGTGTTCGTGATCATGGATCGGGCCTATATAGGGCGCCAGGGCAACAGAATAATATTATGTTACCGGTAACAAAATAGTCCAGCCTATATATATATATATATATATATATATATATATATATATATATATATATATATATATATAAGCTGGAGCCTCAGTGCTTGTTCGCTAGGGTTTGCACTCTCCACACTCTCGCCGCACTACATATATATATATATATATATATACATGCTGGAGGCTCAGCATTCCTTTGCTAGGGTTTGCTATATTCACAGTATCTCACCCTCTCTTCACCAGATCTAAACAAGACTTTAGTGGCCTCTTGTCTCTCTCTCCCCCCTCACAGCTGGTGAAGTAGGCGTTCGGATCCCGTCGCACCAGGAAGGGGAGGAGGTGCAGTGTTCACTCTATCACCTTCGGCAAGGGAGGCAATCCACTGCCGGCTGCGTTGTTCTCTTTCACCCAGCGCCTGTGCGGGAGGGCCACCGACCCCTTCTTCCTCGCTGTCGTACATAGTGTGGGTAGATCCGGCCTCCTGCCGCACGCCTTGCCACATCCCGACGACCCTAAGGTATGAGTTTCTTTGAAACCGTCATTGCTCTAGCTGCATGTGGATCTTTTTTGATCTGTAGTTGAATCTAGGTCTTGGTTCAAAGAGGAAAGAAGGGTGCGGTGCGGTGGAGCATGAATCTAGGATGTGGTTCAATGAGGAAAGGAGGGACAGAAAGTAGTATAGACTGGCTATCCAGCCGCTTTGTTGGTCGAAAAGGGAAAAGGGGGGTAACCCAGTACACACATCTATAAGGAACTGATCTCTTTGTTGAAAAGGGAAAGAAACCGGAGGGTCGGGTAGTTTGTGCAGGCCTAGATTTGCTTCCCTCGCATAGGAAAAAGGTTCAAAGAGAACAAATATGGGACCAACGCAGATATGCTGCTTGGCTACATACTCTGCATCACCCATTTATACGTGTGGAGGCACATGGTGCTGGCATGTCCCATGTCACATATCCCATATAACTGTTTTGTTGTTATTAATCTAAGAATGCCGCTGGAAAAATGAAGCAATGCCAGTGTTAAAAGTAAATTATATTTTTTAACGAATGTTGTTTTAAGAGAATGTCGCTGTTAATATGAATCAATGCAACCGCTTTAGAAATGCTACTATCCTACTTTGTTTTCCATCAAGATAAGTTAGATGCTTCTTTATGTCACCATTTGTTTCATCCTCCTTTATCGGCAAGTAATTGTTTCCTTTTTTGCCTCTGTTAAAATAGGGGTATCTATTCAACTTGTTGCTATTGCGACATTTTGCTTCGCTACATGAAACATTTGCTTGATTTTAGTGCAACTGCACAAAACGAGATTGGATTTCCTATTCGTGTTGGTAGATTCGTAATTTATCTTGGTCGTCTCATGAAAGGTCAGTACAGGCCTTCATCCACATGATTGTGTAGTGTGCTTTGAGATGTTGTGCCACTTGTATTTGTACTGTTTTAAATAAATGTTGAATTGAAGCTATTGTATTCCTGTCTTTTCCCATTGCGTAGTGAACTAAAATGGGATTAGCCCAGACATGATGCTTGTTGCTTTGTTACAACAAATTCTGCATCACCCCCTTTGTAAGTAGATGGAAGCACATATTGTTATTGCGCGCACTCTCCCCTGGAACTGTTTATTCTTTTTGTTAATCTAATGCCGCTTGTAAAATTAAGCAATGCCACTCTCAGAATTAACTACTGAATCTTACTTCAAAACTGCAACACTTGTTAGGGATTGGCGGGATTACCATTTTTGTGGCCTCATGTTTCATCCTCCTTTATTAGCCAGTAATTGATTCCTTTTTTGCCTCTGTTTAAATAGGGATATCTATTCAACTTGTTGCTATTGTGACATTTTGCTTTGCAACGCGAAACACTTTTGTTTTAAGAGTGTTTTGTGCAGTTCAACTTGAATGTCACACTGGCGACTTTGCTTAATTTTGGTGGAACTGCACAAAAGGAGATCGAGATTTCATATATGTGTTGGGATATGTTTCCAGTCTTCCTCGCGAGCTGTTTCAAATCTTGGTCAAGAAAGGTCAGTACCGACTTTCATCCACATGATGCTGCAGTGCGCTTTGAGATGTTGTGCTACTTGTATTGGTACTGTTTTGGATAAATGTTGAATTGAAGCTATTGAACTGTTGTCTTTTACCATTAAGTGAGAAAGAATTGTTCCAACCCAGACATGATGCTTGGTTCTTTGTTACAACAAAACTCTGCATCACCCCCTTTATAAGTAGATGGAAGCACATGTTGTTGTTGCGCCCACTCTCCCCTGGAACTGTTTATGCTTTTTGTTAATCTAATGCCGCTGGTAAAATTAAGCAATGCCACTGAATCTTAGTTCAAAACAGCAACACTTGTTAGGGATTGGCGGGATTACCATTTTTGTGGCCGCATGTTTCATCCTCCTTTGTTGGCCAATAATTGAATCCTTTTTGACTCTGTTAAAACAAATCAGTCGCATTGTTTTAGGAATGGTACTATCTTGCTTTATAGTTCTTTCTACATGTTTAACCAAGGTATTGTTAAGATAATGTCTCTGTTAAAATGAATCAGTCGCATTGTTTTCGGAATGGTACTTTTCTGCTTTGTCGTTCTTTATACATGTTGAAACAAGGCATTGTTAAGATAATGTCTCAGTCATTATGAATGAATCACACTGATGGAGAATTGCTACTCTCCTGCTTTGTTTTCCATTAAGATAAGGTAGATCAGTAGATGCTTTTCTTCTGGGAGTACAAGTCATCAACCATTATTTCTCAGTAATTGTTTCCCTTATACCTATTGTTGCTTACAGGGATATCAAAATTAAAGCTCGGTTTTATTCCGACTTTGATTTTAGTTGAACTGCACAAAAGGAGCCAATGTGTCCAAGGCAAACTGCTGCATTACTGGGTCCAGTTGGTCGTTCCACTTTGCAGGAAGAAGCAGTCACTGTTTGTGCTACATTACAGAAGGAATGACCGAGAAGCTTTACAGAGTATTAGTAGACGCTGGTGACATGACTAGTCTGCGCAGAGCATAGACAACTCTACAACACATGGAGTGCACTGGGCAAAAAGTGCCCAAACAAGTACAAGAAGCCATGACAGGACTCCACGATCATAGGCAATACATATTTTGAATGGGAAAAGCTTGTCAAAGTTTAATCATTGATGTTAGCAAGAAGATATTAGTTTAATATATTGGAATTGGAAAACTTTGTCAAATTTTGCTCATTGATGTTAGCCAGAAGGCATGCATTTGATATTTTTGAGTGGGACACCCTTTGCTGTGAGCAGCGTCGATCGTTTTTTCCTATTCATGTGTTCAGTTTAGAAGTAAATAGTTACTCTGCTGAGATATTCCTGTGTTAAGAGTTTGTTCTGAATATTGTCTATGTAATGTCAGGCCTTATGTTTGATTGCAAAGTTGAGCTTAGAATGTTGTGGCATGCGGCATCACGAACTGTTCACGTGCCTCCTGGGAATAATGCTTCGTATTGTTTTGCATGTCGATCTAATGCCAGTGATTTGCTTGTTAAGAAGATCATCCTCTTCTGTTGTTTCCGTGCTTAAGAAGTTCATCTTCTTATGTTTCATTCATAGCCTCTACGACAAGTCGTGAAGGTTAGACGTGAAACCATATGATCTTCCGACCAACTCATCATCTTAGGCCGTGATTGGATTGTCATTTTCCAACCAAAACAGCTTGTAAAATTGACGCTTGTAAATAAAAGCAGATGGTCTCGGGCGAAGTGCTTGGTTGGTCGATTTCGACTAGTAAAATATACATTGATCTCTCAAATTACACGCGTAACCTGCCGGTTTTACTTACAGACCTCGGGCCCTCGGTTTCATTACGCCTGTATTTTACGCGTTGTTTTCAATGACGAGTAAATTACACTTGTATCTTAATACAGGTGTGAAATAAACCAGAGCTCCCAAGCGCGGCCTTACCGTTTCATGCCGTCTCAGTCTCTCGAAGGTGCTCATAGGTGTCCAATGATCCTGGCTTCCTCAATGAGCAGCGGGCGCTGTATCAGACCATCCGTAGGGCCCGCGAGGCCCTCTCCGTCGTCCTTCGAGTTGTTGCGCTTACCGTGGCGCTGAGCATTGTTATCATGGTCAACGAACATGAGAATTCAGGAGATGACTTTATTTTGACTGGATGACAGTAGGGACCCACTAGGGCCATAGCCGTATGTACGCAAGTGCCTCCTTATTATGTACAACTATATTTTTTTTACTTCCTCCTGGTTTCCTAACATCACGGTCCCACACCATTGTCAACCTATGCAGTCAATATAAATGAGAGAATTGCACAAGGTGCGGCCGACAGCTGAGACCAAGCAGCTCAAGCAGTATTTGTGTTTTTGAGGCGTGAGCACTGCAGAGTTTTTCTTGGCGATGTTTTCGTTGTTGTTCAGAGGAGAGTAGGGTATTAACTGGTCGGGCTGTGGCCCGTCTAGCCCAGGCTAGATATACAGCCCATATATTAATTTTTTTCAAGATGAAAATGGCTAGCCCAGCTATATGTTTTTTTGAGGAATACCCAGGCAAGGTCAACTTGTTATTCTCCGCCCCGCTGGGCTGCAAATCTTTCCTAGGAGGGATGCATTAGGCTTAACAGGAAAATGGGCTTTAAAAATAATAAATGGGTTGTAATTATAAAAACAGGGCAGTAACTATAAAAAAATGCACCAAACTCGAAATTAGTTTATAAAATATTATTTATGGATTTTGAAAATCTTAAATTTTAATTGTTGCGCGTGCAATGTTTTGTTGGATTTTTATGTAATACAAATTTATATTTAATCTGACTAGAAATTTCGGGATAAAAATATTTCGGATCTCATCAAAATGTGGGAAATTTTATTGAATTCTGTCTTGAACAGTTGGTTGAAACTATTAATAATTGTCCTAGCTAGAAAATGGGCTGTACTTTTAACAAACTATAAATGGGCTATAGTAAATTCCATTAGAATTCAAAAATGGGTTGTACATTCTTACAAATCACAAATGGGCTATAAGTTCTCTGCCACACACTTGTGGGCCTACTAAGTTGACGCGTCTCCTAAAAAAAGAAGTTGACGCGTATGCAAGGCTTTGTGTACTTATTATAGTGAACACACGGTTCTAGCAGCAGTGACCGTTGGATGTCTATCCAACAGATGTCGTGCTTCTTCTTCAATCTCGGATATTCTAGCTTCGGCCGCCCAAAAAATGATTCCTCCCCCTGACATCTGGAGCGCACCATTTCGGAGGCTGACCTGTGGGCCTACTAAGTTGACGTGTACCAAGGGATTTGTCAACTTAGTCAATATAAACGATTCTAGCTGTAGTGATCGTACGATGTCCATCCAACGGCCGTAGTGCTTCTTCAACCTCTGGTCTTCTTACTCCAGCCGCCCAAAGCAGCGCCGGTCGTGCCGCCTGCTCCTGCCTCCCGTGGCCGACTGTGCTGCCGCGGAGGCCTCACCGCCCCCTACTACTCCCACCGCTGGCAAGGCCATCCCACCAAACACCCACACCCCCTGTTATTCTGCGGCGACGGCAGCCTCACACCGCAGCCGAACCAGTGAACCCTCGTACTCCTCTCCGCGTGGGCATCCACTGCCGCGTCTTCCCCGACTCCGTGTCGTCCCCTTCCTAGGCCTCACCGTCGTCCATCGCCGTGGTGCTCTCGGCGCGGCGTGGTCAATGTGGTCAATGACCGACTCCCATCGGAAGAGTACAATACGTGGAGAGGCTGACAGCTGGGTCCATGACAGCCACAAGGAAGTGCCTCCTTATTACGCGCAAAATAATTATTCCTCCACCTGACAGCAGGATCCACCGGATGGGCCACCATATTTCGCGAAAAAAACATTTCCCCGCTGACTGCTAGGACCCACGGGATGGGTCACCATATTTCGCGAAAAAAAGTTCCTCCCACTGTCAGCTCGGACCCACCGGAAGTGCCTCCTTATTACGCACAAAAAATGAATACTCCCCCTGCTAGCTGGGACCCTCCTTGGTGGGAGGCTGACTTGTGGGCCTACTAAGTTGACGGGGACGGAGGGCTTTGTCAACTTAGTCAATATAAGGATTCTAGCTCCAGTGACCGTATGATGTCCATCCAACGGCCGTAGTGCTTCTTCAACCTCTTGTCTTCTTGATCCAGCCGCCCAAAGCAGCGTCGCTCATGTCGCATGCTCCTGCCTCCCGTGGCCGGATGTGCTGCCGCGGAGGCCTCACCGCCCCCTACTATTCCCAATGCTGGCCAGGCCCTGCGGCGACGGCAACCTCACACCGCAGCCGAACTAGTGAACCCTCATACTCCTCTTCGCGTGGGCTTCCACTGCCGCGTCTTCCCGGCTCCGTGTCGTCCCCTTCCTAGGCCTCGTCATCGTCCACCGCCCTGGTGCTCTCGGCGCGGCGTGGTCAACGTGGTCAAAGAACGACTTGCATTGGAAGAGTACTGTACGTGGAGAGGCTAACAGCTGGGTCCACGGCGGCCGCAAGGAAGTGCCTCCTTATTATGCGCAAAATAATTATTCCTCCACCTGACAGCAGGGACCCACCGGACGGGCCACCGTATTTTGCAAAAAAATGTTTCCCCCCTGATTGCTAGGACCCATCAGCTACATCTTCGCACGCAAGGAAGTGCGTCGAGCAAAAAAAACGATTCGCCCCCCTGATTGCTGGGCCCACCAGCTACATCTTCGCACGCAAGGAAGTGCCTGACAGTCGGGACCCACCTGGTCGAAGTGTACGTAGCGTTGTCATTCTGGTCGCGAACATGTACGTACATACTGGTCAATGTAGAGGCATGCACGTGTCGTAGTAGAGGCGCGCACGTAGCATGTACACATACGTCTATCGGCCAGGGTGAAAGAAAGTAAATACGGCCACGTAAGTACATATGGGCGGGGTCTCGAGTGCCTACTCGTGCATACGTACAGTCAGGGCTCGTGTACATGGCTGGGTCGGAACAGAAAAACTGCGTCATCGTTGTGTTCATGGGGAGCCAACCGGCTGGGTCGGAACGGAATGCGTCGTCGTGTTCATCGGGAGGGATTGGACAAAACAGGCGATGGAAATGAGGCCTGGCGTACCACGCAATGGAGGAAATGGCCTTGTGTTCAATCGGCCACGGTCGAAACGGGATCCTGTTCATCGGGAGGGGTTTGGCGTACTGCAAAACAGAGGAAAAGGACTTCTGTTGGACCTCCTACGGTCGAAACGGGGTCCTGTTGATCGGGAGGGGTGTGGCGTACCGCAAAACGGAGGAAATAGACTTGTGTTTGAGCGCTACGGTCGAAACCGGGGTCTGTTCATTGGGAGGGGTATGGCATAACACAAAACGGGACTCCACGGGATACTGTTCATCTTCACCGTCGACCTCCTCCAGCCTCCACGGGCTACTGTTCATCCACCGTCGACCTCCTCCAGCCTCCACCTGAGACTGTTCATCCACGGCCTCCTGTTCATCCAGCCTCCACTGCGCGCTACTCCACCGGCTACTGTTCAACCAGCCCTCTCCACGGGCTCCTATTCAACCACCCCTCCACGCGCTACTGTTCATCCAGCCATCCACCATCTACTGTTCAACCAGCCTTCCACGGGGTCGTCCTGCTCATCCAGCCCTCCACAGGGTCCTGTTCATCCAGCCCCAACCGTCTCGATCGATTGGGGTCTTGTTTATCCAGAGGCAACAACGGGGTCCTGTTCATCCACCCCCACCGGGAACTGTTCATCCAAACCCCCCAGCAACACTCACTGTTCATCCAACCCCCCCTCAAGCAACGCTCACTGTTCATCCAACCCCCCCCCCCCCCCCAGCAACGCTCACTGTCATCCAGAGGCAACATCGATTGGCTTCAGTTAGCAGCAGTAGCGAAGGAATCGCTCGATCGCTCAGGTTCAGTAACGCGTAGCCTGCAGTGCAATCGCTCGAGTTCAGTTAGAGCCCAACGCCTCGAACCCACGCGCGTACGGTACGAGAGAAACGCGCATCGCTCGGCCTCCGACCACCCGCCGTAACCGGGAACTCCCCGATATTTTCCTCGCCCTCGCTTCTACCATGGTTTTTCAGTCATGGACGGCCCAAAGAATGTCATGCAGCTGCGTATCCGGCCCGCCCAGGACGAAAAGCCCATTTTTTGTCATAATTTTTTGTCATAGAAGTAGGAGCCCACCACATCTATGATGATACCGGGTTTTGTCACAATTATCGTCATAGAAGTGTCGTAAGTATGACAGGAAAAAAATTCGTTCTGCCCAAAATGTCACAGATGTGTCTTTTTTTTGTAGTGCATATAGATGGATCAGCATCATTTATAACAAGTTCTCGTGCTATAAGCTCATTCGGTAGTTTTGCCTGAGGCAACAAGAAACACAGAGATAGTAAATATGAATACTTAGTCCCAGTAATACATAGGCTAGCTTGCTCATATGGGGGGTAGGGACTGTATCATGGAGCACATACCTAACTTTAGTTTCCGAATTGCAGCACCAGCAACAGCAACACTCTGAAGCACCGGTGGAATGAGCTACGGCGACAAAGCATAAGGGGCGGCAGGATACACAGTAGTGAGAGGGAATTGAACGCCGGATAGAGCTCTGGCATTCAAGATGGGCAGTCTCGCACCGCAGCCACGGCAACCAAATCCTCTGCGGGTGATCCCACTTCCTCTTTTTTATAGAAAAAAGATAGAAAAATCGGCCCTAGCATTGCATTCTTCGCAGACCAATCCGCCGTTAGAGGACAAGAGCAAGCGAGGAAGGAGGGGAGGTGGGGAGGGGCGCATCAGATCGGCCATCTTGATCAGGCACTCCAGGCCGGCGTCGCTCTTCACGTTGAGGCGGTGGAAGTTGCTGCACTAGGCGAGGTGGGGCGGGGGTGGGTCGACGAGGCGGCGGATCTTCTATCAGTAGACGTCGATGGCGAGGATGGAGTCCAGGGTCTCGGCCGTGAGGTAGGAGAAGATGAACCCGCCATCCCCGATCACACAGATGGTGAGAGGCGCTATGCGCACGCCATCCAGATCTAACCTATCATCGCTGGCGGGCATCGGCGTCGGCAGCGACATGGTCCTGGCGATCGCGGGCGAGCAGATCCAGTCAAAGGAGAGAGATTTTTGGAGAGGGAAGGAAAGGTTGCGTGCTCGAGAAAGAAGGTGCGTGGGGCTCGAGGTGAATCCATCTTCCTCTTTTCTTTCTTCTGAATGAAGGAAACAAGTAAAGTAGTGGCCTCTCGCTTAGTATTTCTTTTTTCATTGACGAAACTCGCCAACCCCTTCTGCCCACGTGGACATCACCAGGAGGCGCTATTATAGTGTAGGTTAATGGGTTTGATAGTTTTTATGTGCGTTTACTTAGTTGCTACGTATGTGCAACTGCACTTGCCACCTACCAACAAATCATAGTTGTCATGTGCGTTTACCTAGTTGCCACATACGTACAACTACAGATGCCATCTATCATTGTACGAGCGTCGTGTGGGCGAAGAGCGGTTCACCCACACACGCGTGGACTGAATGATGACTGTGTGGGCGGGAACTGATCCGCCAACACGGCACAGCTGGCAACCGCGCACTACGGGTCGTGTGGGCGAGCGCTCTAACGCCCACACAACACGACAGAAAAACAAATCGATACGGGCATGACATAGCCCTGGCGCGGAGATAACGCTCCTGGTCGTGAGCGCACAACCAATATAGTTTTGCTATAGGTTCCTATTAGTCACTCATTCCAAAAAAATCGGCTATTTTCTACAGATTTCAATATAACTTATTTCAAAAAATACTTATGAATTTTAATAGTTCCCATATTTTGCAAAAAAGTTCATGAATCAAGAAAGTTCTTGAGTTTAAAAAACTTATGAATTTAATTTTTTATGCACAAAACCATAGACTTAGAATATGTTCAAAATTAAAAAGGTGTCATGAATTCCAAACAATGTTCATGATTTTTATTATCAAAACGTAAAATATTTCTTAGAAATTTTCATTAATTTTGAAAATGTCTAGATTTGTGAAATAAATGAACAGAAAAAAAAAATCAAAACCATGGAAACCTGTAGAAAAAAAAGCAAGAACAAGTCACAAGGACCCAAAGAACATTCCAGAGAGTTCCCAAGAATAAAAATCTTAGTGTTCTGGGCGTACATAGGTCGACCTGTTACAGAAACACAATAGTGAGGCGTGCGCGCCTGCGGACAGTTAGTGAGAGGGAATTCCCTATTCGCCGCATTCTGCGGCAAACTGTCGGCACATCGCACACCCATCGATCGTTCACGGGCCGGCCCATGACGGCTGCTTCATACAGAAAAAATCCCGCAAAAAATGACCGAAAGGGGAGTCGAACCTCGAACCTCCAACTCCTCGAGCAGCGTTGCTAGCCACCGGAGCTACACAACGTTCGTATCCTATACGTGCTAGAGACAGGCTATTATATGTTTCCTTTTTTCGTGTTTTTCATTTCGATATTTTTTTCTTTCTTTCTTTTATTTTTTCTTTCTAAAAATCGCAATTTCAGAAAAAGTTCAACATATTCAATACTTTTGTTCCGCTTTAAAAAATGTTCAAATTTATTTGTTCAGGTTTTCAAAAGACATGTTGTTCTTTTCAAAAAATGTACAAAAGTTGTTCGCTGTTTCAAAATTTGTTTGTGATTTTTAAAAAATGTTTGTGTTTTCAAATTTTCAAAAAAGTTTGGGGATTTCACATTTGTTCCCATTTTTAAAATTTTGTTCGTGATTTTCAAAAAATGTTCGCGTTTTCAAATTTGTTCAAATTTTCAGAAATGTTTTGGAATTTCACATTTGTTCTCATTTTTCAAAAATTGTTCACACTTTTTATTTTTCCTGTTTCTTTTATTGTTTTTTTCGTTCTCCTCTTTATTTTGTTCAAAAATTTCAAATATTGTTTGAAATTTCAAAAAGTGTTCTCTTTTTAAAAATTTGTTCAGATTTTTCAAAAAATGTTCAGTAATTTCAAAAAAAATGTTTGCACGTTCAAAATTTTGTTCACAATTTCATAAAATGATCGCATTCTCAAAATTTTGTTCACAATTTAAAATATGTTCCGTTTTTAAAATGTTCTTATTTAGAAAAATTGTTCAAAAATTTTAAAAAATGTTCATGTTTACATTTTTTCATGAGGTTCAAAAAACAATTTCCAGTTTCTTCACAAGTTTTAATAAAGGTTGGTGTTGTCGAATTTTGTCCGGGAGTTTGATATTCGCATTTCTAAGTTTGGTTTTCGAATTTCAATAAATGTTCCCGTTCAAAAAATGTTCTATTTCAAAAAAAAAATGTCCATCATTTTCAAAAGTGGTCCTGTTTTGAAAATGTTCATCATTTTAGAAAGAAATCACATTTTTTTCAGGAAATGTTTTGGTTTTCCCGAAAATGTTTTATATGTGAACACTGCTTTTGAGTTCTTATAAGATTTCGCGCTTCATAAAGTCAGCTACTCCCGTCTGGCGTGGTGGTGTGCCGCAGCCACTATGAATCCGAGGTCGTGAGCTCGAATCCTCGCGCCCTCTCATATTTTTACATATTTTTGAAGTGATGCGGGCGTGGTCTACCGATGGGCCGGCCCAGTGTGAGGCACCTGTGTGCGTCACGCCGGAGCTCCCTAGTGAGAGCTCATTTTTACTTTTTCTGGCTAGCGACTGGCGCTCACGCCCTATTGCTATGGTCAGGCCCAGCAACGGTCACCACAATACCTTGCTCTCTTGGTTAACCGGTTGAACAGTTTACAGTTGATTTTGGAAAAAGCTTTGGCTGAGGATCTAGCAGCTCATAACATTGTGATGGCCTCATATTGTCAAGGAGTAATCAATGATATCAACCATGGGACTAGTGGTCCAAATGCAGCGATAACGCATGAAATGATAGCTCGTAGTTCTAGCTTTTCCTCTTGTAAGTTCTTGCATGAGCGTATGAATTTTAATTTTGAGGCTCACAATCTCGCCAAGTATTCTAGTAATTTAGGCATAGGTAGATATGTTTGGTTTGGTAATCCTCATAACCCGAACCTTGTACCTATGAACATTACCTTGAATCAATAAAGTCGGACAGATTACTAAAAAAAGTTGATTTTGGAAAAATAATCTAAAGAAAAATAATTTTTACATATTTTTGAAGTGATGCGGGCGTGGTCTACCGATGGGCCGGCCCAGTGTGAGGCACCTGTGTGCGTCACGCCGGAGCTCCCTAGTGAGAGCTCATTTTTACTTTTTCTGGCTAGCGACTGGCGCTCACGCCCTATTGCTATGGTCCGGCCCAGCAACGGTCACCACAATACCTTGCTCTCTTGGTTAACCGGTTGAATAGTTTACAGTTGATTTTGGAAAAAGCTTTGGCTGAGGATCTAGCAGCTCATAACATTGTGATGGCCTCATATTGTCAAGGAGTAATCAATGATATCAACCATGGGACTAGTGGTCCAAATGCAGCGATAACGCATGAAATGATAGCTCGTAGTTCTAGCTTTTCCTCTTGTAAGTTCTTGCATGAGCGTATGAATTTTAATTTTGAGGCTCACAATCTCGCCAAGTATTCTAGTAATTTAGGCATAGGTAGATATGTTTGGTTTGGTAATCCTCATAACCCGAACCTTGTACCTATGAACATTACCTTGAATCAATAAAGTCGGACAGATTACTAAAAAAAGTTGATTTTGGAAAAATAATCTAAAGAAAAATTCAAAGTGTAAGTTGACTATTGACTTGGTCGTTGATCTTTCCAAAATGTTCATATATTTCAAAAAGTTCATGATTTTTAAAAATATAAATTCCGAAAAAAGTTCATGAAATCCCAAAAAAGTCTGTGTGTTCCGCGGATTTACAAAAAAAGTTCATGATTTTGAGTAAAAAACAGTTCACATATTTGAAAACAGGTTCATGTATGTGAGGGAAAATTTTAATAAATTTGAAAAGCACACAAATTTCAGATAAAAAAGTTCAAAATGTTTTTCATAAAAAAATCTCTAGTTTGGGAAAAGTCCATGAATTTAAAATAGTTCACCACTTTGAAAACCATTTTGCGGATTTAGAAAATATCACGAATTTGAAAAAGTCTGTGGATTGAAAAGGTTTCATGAATTTTAAAAATGAAAAAGAGAAAAAGAAAAAGGAAAAAAGAGAAAAGGGAGAAGCGAAAAACCAAACAAAACTAGAAGAAAACCAAACACCAGAGAACCCCGGCCCACAAAACTGGAGGGAACCTTCTAGAAGGTTACCATAACCAGCGGGAGGGAGGTGTACATCGGCCAGCAGCCTATTTAGGAAGCTAGCAAGGACATAGTGTGCGCCATGTATGGTTTTGCCTATATGTGTCGCCTTAATTGCTAAATAGGAAATGGCCAGTTAGTTGTTGACAAACGTGTGCCCCTCACCCTACATGGCTACATGGGCCGACCAAATTGGGCATTATGTTTCGTTTGTTTTTTCTATGCTTATTCTTGCTGGATTTTAACGGTTCTTTCATTTTATGCTTCTTTCTACATGTTTATATTATTTGTTTCCATTTACTCCTTTTTTATTTAATGATAAATTAGAGAATTTTAGTATTTTTTCGAAATCCATAAACATTTTGTAAATTCATGAATATTTAAAATTTGGGAAGATTTTTAAAAGAGTTGGCAATATTCCAAATTTTTAAATTTTCTAAGTCGACAACATTTTTAAAATTCATGATCATTTATGATTTCGGGAACATCTTTGAAATTTCTGAAATATTTGTGGATATTCAGGATTTTTTTGGAATTCACGAACTTTTTTTAAAATCCATAGTTTTTTATTTTTTATAAAGTATTGGAATAGAAAACCACCTGAAAAAATAACTAATTTTTTTGACAAAAAACACACCAAGCGAGTGTATATGTGTTGGTCCATACCGATTCTATCAGTGAGAAGGTGCGAGTTTGCGCAACTCGCGTCACCCTGTGCGCCGAACAGGAGACGAGGTGTATTGTAATATAGTTAAAAGCATTTAAATAAAATTGAAAGTGTTTCTAGAAATTATTGATTGAGTATTAATATAGTTAATCATGTTTTTATAAAAATATTCTTAATGTATTTAAAGGATGTTTATAGTGTACATTTTTTCCTTTTTATTCACCTTAACGTTTTTCAAATACACAATACATTTTCTATGGGGATGAACATTTCTGAAATACATGCCGAATATATTTAAAATATATGATCGGAAATTATAAGACCAGATGAACATTCTTTAAATGCATGATGAACATATTTTGAATACATAATGAACAATTGTTAACATGAAATGAACTTTTTTCAATTACACTATGAACATATTTGAAATACATGATGGACAGTTTTTCAAATACACGACAAATGCTTTTTTAATGAGTGAGTAACATTTTTCAAATACATGATGGACAAATTTTACCACACGATGTTGTTTTCTAGTTACACAATGAACAAATATTTTACCACACGATGTTGTTTTCTAGTTACACAATGAAATTTTACCACACGAGAAGCAGCCTTCCAAAGGACCTCCTAACCATCCACACATAACACACCAAGAGCGGCTAAACCATGTTGACCCAGGGAACACCAAACCGGACGAACCGAGCATAACGACGCAGACCTGAACAAGCTGAGAAGCAGCACCCCCAAGGACCTCTTAACATGCCACCAATAACACACCAAAAGTGGATGGAAAATTGGACCCCAAAAGCAATGACCCTTCGCTCATCTGGCAACATCACACCAGAGGTAAGGCCCAGCGCAAGGCAACGAACGAAAGACACAATCTGAACTAGTGAAGGCCAACAACCGAATAAGCCACGGTGATGGTCACTCCGACCAACGCGAGAGGCCACTGACAACCAACCGAAAGTGGCCAGCAAACTGGACTAAAAAAGAAAGGACCCTCCACCGAGCTAGCAATATCGCCGAGAGGTATGCCTAGCCTAGACCAACAACTGAACAAGCGGTACCTGGCATAATCCAATCCAGTGCAAGCCAAGCCGCGACAAGCACATCGAACAATGCACGATGCAGCACACATAGGTGCAACAAAAAACATTACGGGAAGGTGGCCCTTAGCGCACCCGTGGCCCATAGCTTACGGACCCCGAGGTGATCGGCGTGGTGAGGAACACTCCAACCTGATCGTACGGGGGTAAAGCCGCCAGCCAGGCATCGGTGCGAGGGCGCATGGATTAGTCGACGTGTTGTGCGCGTGCGAGTACGGATGCCCTGCGGGTACTCCGACATCCTTTATAGGACTAATGGATAGTTGTAGTTGCAATGTAGACTATGTTGGTTGCTTCTCTATCATGTGTTTCAAATGTTGCCTAATGCAGGTCGGCGTAAGCTGCCGGTGACGACGAAATTAGTATTGCCATTGTCGAGCGGCTCTATGCAGCTAATGGTCTTCCACCCCTCATACATTTTGACCTTCCTTGCCTGGACCTCCCATGGACAACCCTCATTATTTTTCTCACACTCCACCACATATCTCTTATTCCAGTCTGGCTTACACACGATGTAAGTATGTTAGCGACGGTGTCGTGGATTGAGGGGGGGGGGGTGAAAACCTAGTCGGCCCATATTCCTCGGGCTAATGGGCCCTCATTCTTCTCAAGATGAACTCTGGAAGCCGCACACTGGAGGCAATATCAAGACTACATCTGCCGAATACTTGACGTGTACTTCAAGACTTCTCCTGCCGCCTCCACGACAAGATACCGAACTTGTAATCCTAGATGCCTTACCTAGCATGTATATAAGCCAAGGGGTTTAGCTCGTAGAGGGGACATCAACGCAATCTCATTCACCTAGCACTAGAGTTAGAACCCATCTCACGATCTCGAGGTAGATCAACTCTGTACTCGATACATCTATACCAATATAAACAATAGCATGACATAGGGTTTTACCTCCATCAAGAGTGCCCGAACCTGGGTAAACATCGTCTCCTTGTTCTTGTTACCATCTATCCGAGATCCACAACTTGGGACCCCCTACCCTGAGGTATGACAATTTTCACACCGACATTGGTGCTTTCATTGCGAGTTCCACTGTGATATTGATAGAACGATCGATGGATCATCGTTTAATGACTCCGAACTCACGGGCATGATTCCCATGCCCGAAGCTCCTGTCATGGAAATGTCTTTCCTCCTTCACGAGCTTGAGGTGACCGACGACCCCTCCCCGGCCCTTGCTGAACACTCCTTCAAGGAAGAAGGGCTGAGGTACTTTTTAGAAAGTGACTCAGACAGTGGTCGACGAGAGGCAGCTGACGAAACTGATCTTCGAATTAGCTCGTCCGAGCCGACAGCCACAAACTTGGCACGAGATGATGATGCTAGGCCTTCGGGCCCGTGATCCCTAGAGATCAAAACTCACCCACCCACCTCCCACATCGAGTACCGCCTAATAACTCGGACCCTCCAGAAATCTAGATGTTTGGGATCTGGCTACGTGCAACAATTCCCTGATGAGTCAATCAGACAATTCTGGGCTAGATTCCTGCCATTCAAAAACAAGATACCAAAATACCAGGAATTAGATATCATAACATCCTTGCAGTGTAGATGCAAGTATAAGGGTGTTTTGAACGCCCTCACTCGCCGCTGTGTCCAGGCACCCCCGAAATTGTCCGATCTCGTGTCCAGATTTTGCACCATCGAAGATGCTTTGCCGGCCGGGGAAAGCACATATTCGATCTGTGAACAAAATTTAAACACGATAGACCCGCACCTCGGCGCATGTCCAGTAAGTGGAATGTGCCGTCTGAGCATCCTCAGAAGAACAAGAAAACCTCTAGCCACCCCGGGACTACCCTTGATGGCCTCCTAGATAAACCATGCCCAATACATGCTATTCTGCTTAATTCCTGCCCCATTCATAGCCTTCGCGATTGCTGGGTGGTGAGAAAAGTGGTCGAAGGAGGGCCTGCCCTCTTGGAAAGCACCCCCAGCCACGCAGAATAGTCCTCGGACAAAGACGAGGTCATGATGATTTATGAGACCTTCGTGTCCAACAACCACTGCAAACGAGCCCTGCGGGAAATCAATTCTACCCGATAGGTGCCAACTCGGGGCGCGTGGATAGACACGACGATCACCCTCAATCATAAAGATCAGCCGAGGTTGACGCCGAACAGATGCCCCGCCGCGTTGGTCCTCAACCCAATTGTGGGAAGCTGCCGACTTCAGAAGGTACTTATGGACGGAGGCACTAGCTTACATTTGATATATGCAGACACTCTGGACAGAATGGAGTGGTACCCCCTTTGAAGGTATAATACCTGGGCGAGAGGCATGCTGCAGCGGAAAAATGACCCTGGATGTGGTCTTCGGAACACCGGACAATTACCGCCCTATAGAGGTTACGTTCCACATCGCCCGTTTTACGAGTGGATATCATGCCCTCCTAGGACGAGACACCTCCTCTAAATTCCAAGTAGTACCACATTATGGCTACATGAAGCTCAAACTGCCGGGCACAAACGTGATCATTACTATCTCAAGCGACCCCGACAGAGCACTCAAAGCCGAGAATAAAACAACGTCGCTCGCCCACGAATCCTTGTCCAAAGCCCTCGCGGCCGAGGAGCTGACCATACTACGTGCCGAAGTCGACCGAGATGATGTCATCCTCAAAAAATGGCCGAAGTCTACTTCATTCAAGTCGGTTGACGAAATAGTGAAGTTCCAAGTACACCCCACGGACCCAACTAAAACAGCCTCCATTGGGGCAAATGTTGATCTGGAGATTGGCGAGGCTCTACACAATTTACTTAGGGAAAACTGGGATATATTCGGCTGGCACCCTTCAAACATGCCAAGGATACCCCACAGGCTCATAGAACACAACCTAAATATATTAAAGGGCTACAAGCCCATCAAACAAGAACTTCAGCATTTCTATCAACCCAAGTGTCAAGCAATGGGCGAGGAACTTTCCAAACTACTGGAGTCGGGTTCATCCGAGATAGAAAGCACCCCAACTGGCTTGCCAATTTGGTCATGGTAGCAAAGGACACGTCCTGGCGCTTGTGCATTGATTTTAAAGACCTTAATAAAGCCTGCCCGAAGGACCCGTTCCCCTGCTGCGAATTGACCAAATCGTGGACGCCACAGCTGGGCATGATTCACTGTGCTTCCTGGATGCCTATTCAAGATATCATTAAATAAAGATGAAAGAATCTGACCAGGCAACAACAACATTCATCACACCGTACGGACCATTCTGTTTTAACACGATGCCCTTCAGACTAAAGAACGTCGGTGCCACATACCCATGCATGATTCAATCATGCTCGGAGAAACACATTGGGAGAACTGTCGAGGCCTACGTAGACGACGTGGTTGTCAAAACCAAACACGTCGGATGGTTGGTAGACAACCTCCGTGACACATTCGCCAGCCTACAGGAGTATCAAATTAAACACAATCCAAAGAAATGCGTCTTTGGAGTCCCAGCCGGCGAACTCCTCGACATCATCATATCCAGCCGAGGAATTGAAGCCAATCCGGCAAAAATACGAGCCTTGGACCGCTTAGAGGTACCAACAGAGCTCAAGCATGTACAAAAACTAGCAGGTTGCATGGTAGCATTAAGTCGCTCATATCAAGACTTGGGGAGAAATACCTACCTCTGTATAGGCTACTAAAACATACAAAGAATTTCAAATGGACCGAAGAGGCCGCTGCAGCCCTGGAAGACATCAAAACTCTCCTTGCCACTAACACCATCTTAGCAGCATCAGGTACGTGTCAGCCGATGATATTATACATCTCAGCCACAAACCAGGTGGTTAGTGCGGTACTTGTGGTCGAACGAGATATGGAGGTTCACAAGTTCCAGGTCCAAAAGCCCATTTACTACGTCTCCGAAGTCTTAACCCCGTGCAAGACACGCTACCCTCACTATCAAAAGATAGCCTACACTATTTTTATGGCGTCATGAAAACTTCTGCACTACTTTTGATGGTGCTTGGTGACCGTGGCATCCGATGTCTCGTTAAGTGACATAACTAATACCAGCGAATCAACAGGGCGTATAGCCAAATGTGCTATAGAGCTCCTACCTTTTCAAATCACCTATCGACCGTGCCGAGCTATTAAATCTCAGGTGCTGGCCAACTTCGTGGCCGAGTGGATGGAGGCCAAACTCCCTCGATAGTACAACACCTATTTGCATTGGACCATGTACTTTGACGGCTCCAAAATGCTTGCTAGCCTAGGGGCTGGCATCGTGCTCGCATCACCCATGGGAGACAATATTTGATATGTGCTACAACTCATGTACACAGACTCCAACAACGCGGCTGAATACATAGCCCTGTTACATGGACTTCAGATAGCAACCTCCATGGGTGTCAAATGCCTGGAGGCCTGAGGTGATTCCAACCTCGCCATCTCGCAAGTCAACGATGAATTCGATGCAAAGGACCCGAATATGACAGCTTACTGTAATGCCATCTTAAATAGCTCAGCCCGGTTTGAGGGGCTGGAATTTCACCACATACCACGAGATAGCAACCAGACCGCAGATATACTCGCCCGGTTGGGCGCAAAGTGGGATATAGTCCCGGACAATAACTTCCTCAAACGGCTCTTCAAGCCATCTGGAGTCTGGCAAGATGACAAAGGAACATCGGCATCAAGAAATGTTGGGCAACCTGCCCCACCTGAAGATGACGAAGAACATCATATAATGGGCGGCTCATCTATTCAGGAAACATCTTTCACACACGAAGTCATGGCAGTCATTGCACCATGGACCGAGCCACTTTCTCGCATACCTGCTCCATAAAGAGCTCCATGAGGACCAAACTGACGCATGTTGGATTGTAGGGCAATCTAACGCCTATAAGGTTTATGAAGGAGAACTCTATAAGTTAAGCACTACGGGCGTCCTCAAGTGATGCATGTCCAAGGAGGAAGGAAGACTCTTACTTCAGGAGATACACTCCGGCATGAGCGAACATCACGTTGTTGTTCGGACCTTGGTCAACAAGGCCTTCCGAGCTGGTTTTTATTGGCCGACCACGGGCGCTGACGCCTCGGCATTGGTACAACGTTGCCTAGGCTGTCAAGTATTCGCCAAACGAAGCCACATGCCCCTGTGGTCCTCTGCACTATCCCCATCACTTGGCCTTTCGTGGTATGGGGGCTAGATATGGTCGGCCCACTGAAGGGCAAATCAAGAAAAAATAAATACCTACTTTTCGTGGTCGACAAGTTCACTAAGTAGATCGAAGCGAAGCCAGTCACCTCGACCGGAGCCATCCCAGTAATCAAGTTCATTTGAGGGGTGGTACATCGCTATGGCATCCCACATAGTCTAATCACAGACAACTCACTAGTGCAAGATGCTACTAACACGACACTACGATCAGAGGCCCTTTGAGAAATTGTGTGCGATGCAATAATCACAAACAGTGGTGTAAGAAAACCATCAAAAATGTGCAAAACGTTTGACGGATGCATCAAACATGGTTCAGATTTTAGTTGCGTGTGTGATGCAGGGCATACGGTTCAGTTCAATTAACTGTTTGCGATGAGGAGTAACAAAAGAAACGGGCAGCCGAATGAAGGCGTGCGCGATACACATCACACTGTTCACTCGGATGAACTGTTTGTGATTAAGCAACACAAAAGAAATGGTCAGCCAGACCAAGGTGTGTGCGATATATACCATGCGATTCACTCAGATGAACTGTTTGTGTTGAGACAAGAGAACATAAATGCTTCAATATAACAAGATGTGTGTGATACGCGACAAACATGTCTGTAATCAGAAATGTGTGCGAAGACCGATAATAACACAGACAATTGTTGCTAATAAGACGTGTGTGTTGTGCGATGGGATTGCATGCAGAACAACACACACACACACACACACACACACACACACACACACACTTATAAGGACATGGTTGCATAACCAAATTAAACATCCAATTACATAGGTGGCTACTACAACCATGGCATTTGCACACACCAAAGTAAACTATTACATGCATAATTTCATAGGTGGCTACTACACACATGACACTTCCACACACCAATAAAGTAAACTATATATTACATGCATGATTAACTAGCATAAACGATCATCTAATCATCATCTATTGCTTGTGATGCTTGCTTTGCTTGTGGATCGATCCGGGCTCGTCGATTTGGGTAACGAGGCACTTCCTCATGTCAACGATCCTCCTGTGCATCTCGTAGCATCTGTACACGCTCTTGGCCGCCAACCTGAGGTGAGGTTCATCCAGTCGCCGCATCTAGGCCCTGTGCCAGGATACGAGACTTGTTCTCGGGGCATCCTGCTTCTTCTTTTCGTAGTAGGGGTCGATGATGGCCGAGGCGAGTTCGACCAAGGAGTCCTTCTTCGTGCTGCCCCAGACCCTGTAGTGGTCATGGATTTCGACAAGGTTCTTGCAGGCCAAGCCCCTAACACTGAGTGCTTTTACATCATCGGTGGTTTCCACCGTGGCGAACTTGTAGTCAGTGCTGTTGACAAACCTGTTGAAATGGTCACAAAGCTCTATGGCCATGCAGTAGTGGTAGATGAGGACATGATGGTGCATGCACAACTAGGCGACGGCAACCTTCTGGTCTATGCCGAGACGACCGGCGGTGTACTGGAGGTCGATGCCGACCACCTTATACTTGTCTCTAGCAAGCAACTGCTCAATGGTGTTGATGTAGTCGTCCACCACGGCTGGGTCGATGGTGTACACCATCGAGAGATCTGTATCCCTCGCTTGGGTCTCCACTTCATGCTCACCAAACTCCATTGGAGCGCAGCTAGACATGCCCTCTCTATGTGTCGTCGTGGGTGTGCTTGTGGGGCACGATTGAAAGGTTGAAGAGACTAAGGTTATAATGGCCGCGGGAATTAAAGGGGAAGCCAGACGGCCTGGAATATCGATCGTCATGCCCTGATGGCAGTTCTAATTCGTAGCGCGTAACTCCATCATGCCACACATAACTGCATCGTGTGGCAATGCGCGCGGTGCAACCGCATGCATATGGGGCCCCAACGTGATCGCGCGCAGGCCCAACCGCTGGCAGAGCGCGCACGGAGGGATGCGAGCAGAGCACTCCGCGGTCGCCTCAATGGCGAGCAATCATATATATGCATATAGCAGTTTAACACGCAAGGAAAAGCTGTCCACAACCCGAGCGCGCTGACGGACGCGAGCAGAGCACGTCGCGGCACCTAGCGGCGAGCACAACACACTACGGCGCCTAACGGCGAGCAGAGCTTGCCGAGGGAAAATGATAATGCTGGTATATAACCTCAAATTTAACGAACAAAATGATAATGCATGTTACAAAAATTATATAACTGGAAACTATGTTAAAATACGAATCTGACAATATAATCTTTGGCGACATGCATTCGTATTTTATTAATTAAATCCTACTTATAAACCGGGACAGGCGTATAGTTAATTAAATCGCAAACATTTTTTTATTAAATGTATGTGTACGTGTCCTTTCGTCCTTCTCTCGCACGTCTTGTCACCCTGCTGCCGCAGACGGTTCCAGTGCAAGCTTGAGCAGCGCGCGGGGGTGTTCTTTTAGCCAAACGGTGCTGAGCCCGTTCCCGTGCAACCGCGCAGGTTCCCGTGCAAGCTTCTCGACCGACTCGATCAAATCCCCCGAAATCCCAATGGTTATCAGCCTACTATATAAATCCTCACGGGCGGCGAGTCCTGCGTTGCATTTTCCCCTCCATCCCTGTAGCTTATTGCGTCTGCTTCTCCCAAAATCGGCAATGGCACCGGACCGTCGTCGTCGCTCAGCCACTCCGCCGTCATCAGAGCATAGCTCTAGCTGGGAGGCTACACTGCGGCGGCGACGCAGTCCCCGATGTAGTGTAGTGCGTGCGGCGTCCCAGCTGGGTGTGTGCGGAACACACACCACATGCTCGGCCGCCGGTGCCTGTCGGTAGCTATTGCCAGCCACCATTGTCTCCATAGCTCCGTCGAAAACCAGGGCCATCACCCGCTCCGCCGCCGTGGCCATCACCCGCTCCGCCGCCGTGGCCATCACCCGCTCCGCCGTCGTCTCCATAGCTATTGCCAGCCACCATTGTTTCGTAGTAATTTCAAAAATTTTCCTACGCACACGCAAGATCATGTGATGCATAGCAACGAGGGGAGAGTATTGTCTACGTACCCAACGCAGACCGACTGCGGAAGCGATGACACGACGTAGAGGAAGTAGTTGTACGTCTTCTCGATCCAACCGATCAAGCACCGAAACTACGACACCTCCGAGTTCGAGCACACGTTCAGCTCGATGACGATCCCCGGACTCCGATCCAGCAAAGTGTCGGGGAAGAGTTCCGTCAGCACGACGGCGTGGTGACGATCTTGATGAACTACAGCAGCAGGGCTTCGCCTAAACTCCGCTACAGTATTATCGAGGAATATGGTGGCAGGGGGCACCGCACACGGCTAAGGAATCGATCACGTGGATCAACTTGTGTCAACTTGTGTGTTTGGGGTGCCTCTACCTCAGTATATAAAGGAGCCAAGGGGGGAAGGGGGCGCCGGCCAAGAGAGAGAGGCGCAGGAGGAGTCCTACTCCTACCGGGAGTAGGACTTCCCCCCCAATCCTATTCCAACTAGGATTCCCAAGGGGGAAAGAGGGAGAGGGGTGGCCGGCCACCTCTCCTAGTCCTAATAGGACTAGGGGAAGGGGGGAGGCGCGCAGCCCCTTGGGCTGCCCCTTTCTCCTTTCCACTAAGGCCCATGATGGCCCATATGGCTCCCGGGGGGTTCCGGTAACCTCCCGGTAACCCGGTAAAATCCCGATTTCACCCGGAACACTTCTGATGTCCAATAATAGACTTCCAATATATCAATCTTTATGTCTCGACCATTTCGAGACTCCTCGTCATGTCCGTGATCACATCCGGGACTCCGAACAACCTTCGGTACATCAAAATGCATAAACTCATAATATAACTGTCATCGTAACCTTAAGCGTGCGGACCCTACGGGTTCGAGAACAATGTAGACATGACCGAGACACGTCTCTGGTCAATAACCAATAGCAGGACCTGGATGCCCATATTGGCTCCTACATATTCTACGAAGATCTTTATCGGTCAGACCGCATAACAACATACGTTGTTCCCTTTGTCATCGGTATGTTACTTGCCCGAGATTCGATCGTCGGTATCCAATACCTAGTTCAATCTTGTTACCGGCAAGTCTCTTTACTCGTTCCGTAATACATCATCTCACAACTAACATATTAGTTGTAATGCTTGCAAGGCTTATGTGATGTGTATTACCGAGAGGGCCCAGAGATACCTCTCCGACAATCAGAGTGACAAATCCTAATCTCGAAATACGCCAACTCAACATCGACCATTGGAGACACCTGTAGTACTCCTTTATAATCACCCAGTTACGTTGTGACGTTTGGTAGTACCCAAAGTGTTCCTCCGGCAAACGGGAGTTGCATAATCTCATAGTCATAGGAACATGTATAAGTCATGAAGAAAGCAATAGCAACATACTAAACGATCGTGTGCTAAGCTAATGGAATGGGTCATGTCAATCAGATCATTCAACTAATGATGTGACCTCGTTAATCAAATAACAACTCATTGTTCATGGTTAGGAAACATAACCATCTTTGATTAACGAGCTAGTCAAGTAGAGGCATACTAGTGACACTTTGTTTGTCTATGTATTCACACATGTATTATGTTTCCAGTTAATACAATTCTAGCATGAATAATAAACATTTATCATGAAATAAGGAAATAAATAATAACTTTATTATTGCCTCTAGGGCATATTTCCTTCAGTCTCCCACTTGCACTAGAGTCAATAATCTAGTTCACATCACCATGTGATTTAATAGCAATAGTTCACATCACCATGTGATTAACACCCATAGTTCACATCGATATGTGATCAACACCCAAAGGGTTTACTAGAGTCAGTAATCTAGTTCACATCGCTATGTGATTAACACCCAAAGAGTACTAAGGTGTGATCATGTTTTGCTTGTGAGATAATTTTAGTCAACGGGTCTGTCTCATACAGATCTGTAAGTATTTTGCGAATTTCTATGTCAACAATGCTCTGCACGGAGCTATTCTAGCTAATTGCTCCCACTTTCAATATGTATCCAGATTGAGACTTAGAATCATCTGGATCAGTGTCAAAAACTTGCATCGACGTAACCCTTTACGACGAACCTTTTTGTCACGTCCATAATCGAGAAACATATCCTTATTCCACTAAGGATAATTTTGACCGCTGTCCAGTGATCTACTCCTAGATCACTATTGTACTCCCTTGCCAAACTCAGTGGTAGGGCATACAATAGATCTGGTATACAGCATGGCATATTTTATAGAACCTAAGACTGAGGCATAGGGAATGACTTTCATTCTCTTTCTATCTTCTGTCGTGGTCAGGCTTTGAGTTTTACTCAACTTCACACCTTGTAACACAGGCAAGAAACCTTTTTCTTTGACTGTTCCATTTTGAACTACCTCAAAATCTTGTCAAGGTATGTACTCATTGAAAACTTATCAAGTGTCTTGATCTATCTCTATAGATCTTGATACTTAATATGTAAGCAGCTTCACCGAGGTCTTTCTTTGAAAAACTCCTTTCAAACACTCCTTTATGCTTTGCAGAATAATTCTACATTATTTCCGATCAACAATATGTCATTCACATATACTTATCAGAAATGTTGTAGTGCTCCCACTCACTTTCTTGTAAATACAGGCTTCACCGCAAGTCTGTATAAAACCATATGCTTTGATCAACTCATCAAAGTGTATATTCCAACTCCGAGATGCTTGCACCAGTCCACAGATGGATCACTGGAGCTTCCATATTTTGTTAGCACCTTTAGGATTGACAAAACCTTCTGGTTGTATCATATACAACTCTTCTTTAATAAATCCATTAAGGAATGCAGTTTTGTTTATCCATTTGCCGGATTTCATAAAATGCGGCAATTGCTAACATGATTCCGACAGACTTAAGCATAGATACGAGTGAGAAACTCTCATCGTAGTCAACACCTTGAACTTGCCGAAAACCTTTTTGCGACAAGTCGAGCTTTGTAGACAGTAGTATTACCATCAGCGTCAGTCTTCTTCTTAAAGATCCATTTATTCTCAATTGCTTGCCGATCATCGGGCAAGTCAACCAAAGTCCATACTTTGTTTTCATACATGGATCCCATCTCAGATTTCATGGCTTCAAGCCACTTTGCGGAATCTGGGCTCACAATCGCTTCTTCATAGTTCGTAGGTTCATCATGATCTAGTAGCATGACTTCCAGAAAATGATTATCGTACCACTCTGGCGCGGATCTTACTCTGGTTGATCTACGAGGTTCAGTAGTATCTTGTTGTGAAGTTTCATGATCATCATCATTGGCTTCCTCACTAACTGGTGTAGGTGTCACAGAAACAGTTTTCTGTGATGAACTACTTTCCAGTAAGGGAGCAGGTACAGTTACCTCGTCAATTTCTACTTTCCTCCCACTCACTTCTTTCGAGAGAAACTCCTTCTCTAGAAATGATCCATTCTTAGCAATGAATGTCTTGCCTTCGGATCTGTGATAGAAGGTGTACCCAACAGTTTCCTTTGGGTATCCTATGAAGACACATTTCTCCGATTTGGGTTCGAGCTTATCAGGTTGAAGTTTTTTCACATAAGCATCGCAGCCCCAAACTTTAAGAAACGACAACTTTGGTTTCTTGCCAAACCACAGTTCATAAGGCGTCGTCTCAACGGATTTTGATGGTGCCCTATTTAACGTGAATGCAGCTGTCTTTAATGCATAACCCCAAAACGATAGTGGTAAATCGGTAAGAAACATCATAGGTTGCACCATATCCAATAAAGTACAATTATGACGTTCGGACACACCATTGTGGTGTTCCAGGTGGCATGAGTAGTGAAACTATTTCACATTGTTTTTTAACTGAAGGCCAAACTCGTAACTCAAATAATCTTCTCTATGATCAGATGGTAGAAACTTTATTTTCTTGTTACGATGATTTTTCACTTCACTCTGAAATTCTTTGAACTTTTCAAATGTTTCAGACTTGTGTTTCATTAAGTAGATATACTCATATCTGCTCAAATCATCTGTGAAGATCAGAAAATAATGATACTTGCCACGAGCATCAACACTTATTGGATTGCATACATCGGTATGTATTATTTCCAATAAGTCAGTAGCACGTTCCATTGTTCTGGAGAACGGAGTTTTAGTCATCTTGCCCAAAAGGCACGGTTCGCAAGCATCAAATGATTCATAATCAAGTGATTCCGAAAATCAATCTTTATGGAGTATCTTCATGCGCTTTACACCGATATGACCCAAACGGCAGTGCCACAAATAAGTTGCACTATCATTATTAACTTTGCATCTTTTGGTTTCAATATTATGAATATGTGTATCACTACGATCGAGATCCAATGAACCATTTTTCATTGGGTGTGTAACCATATATGGTTTTATTCATGTAAACAGAACAACAGTTTATTCTCTTACTTAAATGAATAACCGTATTGCAATAAACATGATCAAATCATATTCATGCTCAACGCCAACACCAAATAACACTTATTTAGTTTCAACACTAATCCCGAAAGTATAGGGAGTGTGCGATGATGATCATATTAATCTTGGAACTACTTCCAACACTCATCGTCACTTCCCCTTCAACTAGTCTTTGTTTATTCTGCAACTCCCGTTTCGAGTTACTAATCTTAGCAACTGAACTAGTACCTAATACTAAGGGGTTTGCTATAAACACTAGTAAAGTACACATCAATAACATGTATATCAAATATACTTATGTTCACTTTGCCATCCTTCTTATCCGCCAATCACTTGGGGTAGTTCCGCTTCCAGTGACCAATCCCTTTGTAGTAGAAGCACTTAGTCTCAGGCTTAGGACCAGACTTGGGCTTCTTCACTTGAGCAGCAACTCGCTTGCCGTTCTTCTTGAAGTTCCCCTTCTTCCCTTTGCCCTTTTCTTGAAACCAGTGGTCTTGTCTACCATCAACACTTGATGTTTTTCTTGATTTCTACCTTCGTCGATTTTAGCATCACGAAGAGCTCGGGAATTGTTTACGTCATCCCTTGCATTATAGTTCATCACGAAGTTCTACTAACTTGGTGGTGGTGACTAGAGAATTCTGTCAATCACTATCTTATCTGGAAGATTATCTCCCACTTGATTCAAGCGATTGAAATACCCAGACAATCTAAGTACATGCTCACTAGTTGAGCGATTCTCCTCCATCTTTTAGCTATAGAACTTGTTGGAGACTTCATATCTCTCAACTCGGGTATTTGCTTGAAATATTAACTTCAACTCCAGGAACATCTCATATGGTCCATGACGTTCAAAACGTCTTTGAAGTCCCGATTCTAAGCCGTTTAAGCATGGTGCACTAAACTATCAAGTAGTCATCATATTGAGCCAGCCAAACATTCATAACGTCTGCATCTGCTCCTGCAATAGGTCTGTCACCTAGCGGTGCATCAAGGACATAATTCTTCTGTGCAGCAATGAGGATAAACCTCAGATCACGGATCCAATCCGCATCATTGCTACTAACATTTTTCAACACAATTTTTCTCTAGGAACATATCAAAATAAACACAGGGAAGCAACAACGCGAGCTATTGATCTACAACATAATTTGCAAAATACTATCAGGACTAAGTTCATGATAAATTAAAGTTCAATTAATCATATTACTTAAAGAACTCCCATTTAGATAGACATCCCTCTAATCCTCTAAGTGATTACGTGATCCAAATCAACTAAACCATGTCCGATCATCACGTGAGATGGAGTAGTTTCATCGGTGAACATCATTATGTTGATCATATCTACTATATGATTCACGCTCGACCTTTCGGTCTCCGTGTTCCGAGGCCATATCTGCATATGCTAGGCTCGTCAAGTTTAACCTGAGTATTCTGCGTGTGCAAATACTGGCTTGCACCCGTTGTAGATGGACGTAGAGCTTATCACACCCGATCATCACGTGGTGTCTGGGCACGACGAACTTTGGCAACGGTGCATACTCAGGGAGAACACTTCTTGATAATTTAGTGAGAGATCATCTTATAATGCTACCGTCAATCAAAGCAAGATAAGATGCATAAAAAGATAAACATCACATGCAATCAATATAAGTGATATGATATGGCCATCATCATCTCGTGCTTGTGATCTCCATCTCCGAAGCACCGTCATGATCACCATCGTCACCGGCGCGACACCTTGATCTCCATCGTAGCATCGTTGTCGTCTCGCCAATCTTATGCTTTCACGACTATCACTACCATTTAGCAATAAAGTAAAGCATTACATCGCGATTGCATTGCATACAATAAAGCGACAACCATATGGCTCCTGCCAGTTGCCGATAACTTGGTTACAAATCATGATCATCTCATACAATAAAATTCAGCATCATGCCTTGACCATATCACATCACAACATGCCCTGCAAAAACAAGTTAGACGTCCTCTACTTTGTTGTTGCATGTTTTTACGTGGCTGCTACGGGCTTAAGTAAGAACCAATCTCACCTACGCATCAAAACCACAACGATAGTTTGTCAAATAGACCCTGTTTTAACCTTCGCAAGGACCGGGCGTAGCCATACTTGGTTCAACTAAAGTTGGAGAGGCAGTCGCCCGCAAGCCATCTCTGTGCAAAGCACGTCGAGGGAACCGGTCTCGCGTAAGCGTACGCGTAAGGTTGGTCCGGGTCGTCTCGTCCAACAATACCGCCGAACCAAAATATGACATGCTGGTAGGCAGTATGACTTGTATCATCCACAACTCACTTGTGTTCTACTCGTGCAGATAACATCAACATCAATAACCTAGGCTCGGATGCCACTGTTGGGTTTCGTAGTAATTTCAAAAAATTTCCTACGCACACGCAAGATCATGTGATGCATAGCAACGAGGGGAGAGTATTGTCTACATACCCAACATAGACCGACTGCGGAAGCGATGACACGACGTAGAGGAAGTAGTTGTACGTCTTCTCGATCCAACCGATCAAGCACCGAAACTACGGCACCTCCGAGTTCGAGCACACGTTCAGCTCGATGACGATCCCCGGACTCCGATCCAGCAAAGTGTCGGGGAAGAGTTCCGTCAGCACGATGGCGTGGTGACGATCTTGATGAACTACAGCAGCAGGGCTTCGCCTAAACTCCGCTACAGTATTATCGAGGAATATGGTGGCAGGGGGCACCGCACACAGCTAAGGAATCGATCACGTGGATCAACTTGTGTCAACTTGTGTGTTTGGGGTGCCTCTACCTCAGTATATAAAGGAGCCAAGGGGGGAAGGGGGCGCCGGCCAAGAGAGAGAGGCGCAGGAGGAGTCCTACTCCTACCGGGAGTAGGACTTCCCCCCCAATCCTATTCCAACTAGGATTCCCAAGGGGGAAAGAGGGAGAGGGGTGGCCGGCCACCTCTCCTAGTCCTAATAGGACTAGGGGAAGGGGGGAGGCGCGCAGCCCCCTTGGGCTGCCCCTTTATCCTTTCCACTAAGGCCCATGATGGCCCATATGGCTCCCGGGGGGTTCCGGTAACCTCCCGGTAACCCGGTAAAATCCCGATTTCACCCGGAACACTTCTGATGTCCAAACATAGGCTTCCAATATATCAATCTTTATGTCTCGACCATTTCGAGACTCCTCGTCATGTCTGTGATCACATCCGGGACTCCGAACAACCTTCGGTACATCAAAATGCATAAACTCATAATATAACTGTCATCGTAACCTTAAGCGTGCGGACCCTACGGGTTCGAGAACAATGTAGACATGACCGAGACACGTCTCTGGTCAATAACCAATAGCGGGACCTGGATGCCCATATTGGCTCCTACATATTCTACGAAGATCTTTATCGGTCAAACCGCATAACAACATACGTTGTTCCCTTTGTCATCGGTATGTTACTTGCCCGAGATTCGATCGTCGGTATCCAATACCTAGTTCAATCTCGTTACCGGCAAGTCTCTTTACTCGTTCCATAATACATCATCTCACAACTAACATATTAGTTGTAATGCTTGCAAGGCTTATGTGATGTGTATTACCGAGAGGGCCCAGAGATACCTCTCCCACAATCGGAGTGACAAATCCTAATCTCGAAATACGCCAACTCAACATCGACCATTGGAGACACCTGTAGTACTCCTTTATAATCACCCAGTTACGTTGTGACGTTTGGTAGTACCCAAAGTGTTCCTCCGGCAAACGGGAGTTGCATAATCTCATAGTCATAGGAACATGTATAAGTCATGAAGAAAGCAATAGCAACATACTAAACGATCGTGTGCTAAGCTAATGGAATGGGTCATGTCAATCAGATCATTCAACTAATGATGTGACCTCGTTAATCAAATAACAACTCATTGTTCATGGTTAGGAAACATAACCATCTTTGATTAACGAGCTAGTCAAGTAGAGGCATACTAGTGACACTTTGTTTGTCTATGTATTCACACATGTATTATGTTTCCGGTTAATACAATTCTAGCATGAATAATAAACATTTATCATGAAATAAGGAAATAAATAATAACTTTATTATTGGCTCTAGGGCATATTTCCTTCAATCACCCCACTGCCAGCCACCGTGGCCATCACCCGCTCCGCCACCGCGGCCCGAAGGCAGGAGGTGGTGGTCGTGGCCGCCACCCCATCATCGTCCGTCGTGGCCGCTAGCCCATCGCCAACCGCCAGGATCATCACCCGCTCCGCCACCACCGCCCGCAGGAGGGAGGCGGAGGTGGAGGCATGCACGTGCGGCAGTGACCTTGCGCGCTACATCGAGTTCTTGCGGGAGGAGGAGGAGCGCCTCGTCGAGGACGCAAAGAGCCTTACCACCGCCGTGGCCGCAGGAGACGCCGACGCAGAGGCAAGGAATCAGGAGATCTACAAGCAGTCCGGCCACTTCGAGAGGGGTCGTCTTGAGCGGCAGATGGCGTTCGAGGTGAGCATCGCTGAAGGTGCAACAATGGCAGGCACCATATTGCAGTTGTCTAGCTCGTCGTTAAGCTCCTCCTCCTCTTCCTCTTACTGAGTGCGCTCGGCAGAGGAGAGACTGCTGAAAGTTGTACAAAGCCCCTCCGTAGTAGTATTTAGGGGCTATTTTGTTCAGTTCATCTGACTATAGATGCGTTCAAACTATACAACGTACTTAAAACTAGCTAGTATATATAGTTGAACTAGCTATTTTAGTATGTGGTTGGCAACAATTGGGGAAAAGTTTGGTCGGTTCAGCTGTAAAGTTGAACTATTTGTATAAATTAAGCACGACTGCTTAATCTATGAATGAAATCTATGCTTAATTATTGAATTTTAGTTGCAAAAATTAGATAGTGCTAGTGATTTTTAGCTGCATATTTTGACAAATCGCAGTGTTACAAGGATTGACAAATGGCAATGCTACTAGATCAACAAATATCAATCTTTCCAGTTTGACAAATGGCAATATACCCAATATGATAGATGCAAATCTTACCAAATTGTTTGTATGTGGTTGCACATGGGACATCCGAAAAAACCGTTTGCGTCGAACGGAGGTAGAAATCTTGCTTGCCAAATTTTCTCTTGGCTTAGCGCCGAAGTATTGCTTTGATACCTTATTCAATCTGAAGCGTTTTCATTAAAGAGATGCACAAATCCTGCGCAGCAAATTTTCCCTTGGCTTATTGCATAAGACCATAGCTCTCACTTTGCATACAGGTGTTCTATCTAAAACGTTTGCGATGAAGAGCTGCACAAATCCTGCTCGGCACATTTTCCCTTGGCTTACTCGGGAAGCTGTCAATGTACATATGGGTGTTCTGTCTAAAACGTTTGCAATGTTAGAGTGGCAGCTAGTTGTTTGAAAATGCCTTTGTTGACTATTATTCGAGTGCGCCTTCTCTCAAAATGGACACGAAAATTACCACAGCATGCCGGGTGCCATTCCATGATAGCATGCCAAGTTTCATGAATTTCAGACGAGTTTTGGATTTACTAGAATACAAAAACAAAGTATCTCAACGTTTTGCTGGCAGTCAATAGTGCGCTGGTGTTTGAAATTAATTCCCATTTCTTGCATGGAACCTAAGCATGCACCCAAGGACATAAATTTGTTTTTTCAACTAATTTATATGCACTGGAGCATGTGCATGTAGTTCAAATTTGAATTATGCACATAAAATGCCTAGAAAACCCAGTTAATATATAAAAATGTCCAAACGAACCCTGGAAAATTCCATAATTTAACACAACACTCCTGTTGTTCTATGTAGACACTAGACTTTTTTTGAAAGCAATAACAGGCAACGAGTATCGTTTCGTCCCCAAAGGTGGCACGTTCCCTATCGATACCATCAAGCTTGTTGTGAGAAGCTCTGGTTTGTGAGAAGCTTATACCCAAACCTGCCCCAAATGGGACAAAAATTTTACCACAGCATGTCGGGTGCCATTCCATGATAGCATGCCAGGTTTCATGAATTTCAGACAAGTTTTGGATTTACTAGAATATAAAAACCAGGTATCTCAATGTTTGTGGCCGAGTGACGGTGGCAGGGTGTTTGACATTCATTCCCATTTCTTGCATGGGACCTAAGCATGCAACCAAGGACACATATTTGAATTTTCAACCAATTTATATGCATTAGAGCATGTGCATGTAGTTCAAATTTGAATTGTGAACATAAATGCATTGAAAACTCAATTAATGCATAAGAAATGTGCTAACGAACCCCAAAAATTCCAAAATTTAACACAACACTCATGTTGTTCTATGTTGACACTAGAGAAAAAAATTGAAATCAAGAGGAGGCAATGGCTATCGTTTCGTCCAGAAAGGTGAAACGTTCCCTACCGAAACCATCAGGCTTGTTGTGAGAAGCTTTGGTTCGTGAGAAGCTTATATCCAAACCTGCCCCAAATGGGCACAATTTTTTAATGACGACATGTTGATGCCGCTCCATGATAGCATGCCATGTTTCATGAATTACAGACGAGTTTTGGATTTACTAGAATTTAAAAATCAGGTATCTCAATGTTTGTGGCCGAGTGATGGTTGCAGGGTGTTTGACATTCATTCCCATTTCTTCCATAGGACCTAAGCATGCAACCAAGGAGACAGATTTGAATTTTCAACCAATTTATATGCATTAGAGCATGTGCACGTAGTTCAAATTTTAATTATGCACATAAATGCATTGAAAGGTCAATTAATGCATAAAAATGTCCAAACGAACACCAAAAAATTCAAAAATTTAACACAACACTCCTGTTGTTCTATGTTGACACTAGAGCAAAAATTGAAATCAAGAAGAGGTAACGGATATCGTTTCATCCAGAAAGGTGAAACATTCCCTACCATAACCATGAGGCTTGTTGCGAGAAGCTCTGGTTTGTGAGAAGCTTATACCCCAACCTGCCCCAAATGGGACAATATTTTTACCACTGCATGTTGCTTCCGTTCCATGATAAAATGTCAAGTTTCATGAATTTCAGACGAGTTTTCGATTTACTAGAATTTTAAAACCATGTATCTCAATGTTAGCGGCCGAGCGACGGTGGCAAAGGTGTTTGACATTCATTCCCATTTCTTGCATGGGACCTAAGGTTGCAACCAAGGACACACATTTGATTTTTCAGCCCATTTATATGCACTGGAGCATGTGCATGTAGTTCAAATTTGAATTATGCACATGAATGCATAGAAAACTCAGTTAATGTATAAAAATGTCCACGCGAACCCCGAAATATCCCAAAAAGTTGCAAACACTCATGTTGTTCTATGTTGACACGTGAAAATTTTGGAAAGGAAGAATATGCAACAAATATCGTTTCGTCCCCCAAGGTGGCACGTTCCCTACCGAAACCATCATGCTTGTTGTGAGAGAAGCTCTGGTTTGCGAGAAGCTTATACCATAACCTGGCCCAAATGGGACAATATGTTTTTACCCCAGCATCATGATGCCGTTCCATGATAGCATGCCAAGGTTCATGAATTTCAGATGAGTTTTGTATTTACTAGAATTACAAAAGCAAGCACCTGAACGTTTGCCGGAGAGCCACGGTGCCGTGGTGTTTGAAATTCATCCCCATTTCTTTAATGTGACGTAAGCATCAACCCATGGACACATATATCATTTTACAACCCATTTTGGTGCACAGGAGCATGTGCATGTGGTTTAATTTTGAATTGTGCACCTGAAATGCCTAGAAAACCAAGTTACCGTAAAAAATGTCCAAACAAACCCTGAATAATTCCAGATTTTTTTACGACGCACCTATAGTTGCATGTTCACTAAAGATAGAAGTTCTAGCAATTCAAACACCATCCTTTGCAGCTGTGACCCCATTACATAATTCAAATCAAGATGAAAAATCAAGTAGATCCCACACAGTTTATTATCACCAACCGTGTGAGATGTAAAACAAAATATCCTGGAGCACCGTCGGTGTATAGTATGCCTATGGCTTACGCGAGAAGGTTTGTCGGGTACAGTCCATAGCCGGCATGTCAAGCACACTAGCTCGCTCCCTAAATATCATTTCACTATTCAATCATCGCCGATGAAAGATGGGGACATGGAACCGCGTCCCGAGGGCAACTTCGGCGGCCCACTCCGGCGAGAGCGCGGCCGCAGCCGCTAGGCGCGTGCTAACAAGCTTCGTGAGGGCGACCAGAATCTGCAACCGTGTAGCCAAGGCAGCCCAAACGGCCACTGTTGCTTCTCAGGCGGCGGCAGCAACATTTGCCTCGGGGATAGAAACTGGCGAGAGCGGCACATTAGCTATCCATTCCGCAGCGGCGGCCTTAGACCTAATGGAGGCCGCCCATGACCATGTCAAGGCCGCCCACGCCCAGCTTGTGGCGGTTACCAAAGCCCAGATGGCGGCCGCCCATGACCAGCTCGTGGCGGCCTTTTCCAAAGAGATGGCAGACGCAGATGGCAAGATGCTTGCCGAGTATGGTGTGATGGATGCCATGGAGCCCCTTCCCCAGTCGACCGTCAGGCACGAGCTGGACATGGAGGAGGCGGCAGAGATCAATGAGCACCAGCCATAGTAGTACTCTTTGTTTTGTTTAATTAAGAGCGCCGCTCTTTAATTTGTTAGAGTAATGTTTAGTCCAGCTAGCTCTATTTAATTGCTGAACTTGCTCGATTAAGAAGTGTTGGTGTGTTGTAGTCTCCTTTTTGTACCGAAATAATGCAATGACGTGGATGAGCACTGTAACCACGGAAATTAGAACCAAAAATTTTGACATTCAAACTCACCGCACACGGGTTAAGCTATCTGAATCATATTTGATGTTCACATATCATACACAGTTTGGAGTAAGGGACCGTGTCTGATGACACTTTGCGCGCCAGTTTTTTCACTGAAGCGATTCCAAATTTTCAGCTTCCGTAGAAATATCTACCTCCCCGCCCCCCTCCCTTACCAAAAGCCACATTCCCCTGTTTCTGCCTTCCTTTCCAAGTTGAAACCTTCACTCCTTGCTTGCAGCGCCGCCTCCTCACCGGCGACCCTCCTTCATGCTGCTCGGCCTCGCCTGTCTAGGCAGGTAATCCACACCCGACCCCCATACTCCTCCTTCCACATCCCACATGCTCCGACCGCCGGCGCGAGCACGGCACCTTCCACCCAAATCACCGACCCCTCCACCAAATAAGCGCTGCCCTAAGCCATTGGTGCACGCAGTATAGCCAGGATCTCAAGGAGCATTTGGCAGCGGAGAAGCAAATCGCGGCCGCACACGCGGATGAGGTCGCGATGGCTGCCGTTTGTGCTAACCCCCAGATCTTGGAGGAGCACCTTGCCATTTGCTAGCTAGCCAGTTAAGCATGCTTGGTTTACCTGTTGCGTGTGCTGCTCCTGCCTTTCCTTAACAAATTCTAGTGAATTGTGCTATCTTCTTTTACCATGCAATCTGTTGCTCTGGTGTATATGTTCTATATGTCATGCAATGTGGTGCTCAGTTATTAACTGTTTGGTTAATTAGTTGTCGTGTTCAGTTAACTGTTTGGTTCAATTATGCAAATGTGATGTTCAATTCTTCAGGGCGCAATTTTGTATTATCTTCCATGTGAGAAATAAATCGAATTTTTCATTACAAGTGTCACATCCCTAGTTCTGGTATGACCTAGACTAGCTAGTCATGTGTGCACCATGTTTAAATTCAAATGAATTTGAATTGGGGATTTGTGAAACCCTCAGAAATCATTTGTGGAAATGACCTAGATAAAAATTGCTCCAAAAAGGTTCAAGAAAATGTTCATGTTTCTCTCTGGAAATATTGGTCAGAGGTAAAATTCAAACCAATATTTTTAGGAGCTCATAAATATTTATTTTTCGCATCCGGAATTAATGCAATAACTATTTGCATTAGATATATATATGTTATGTATTTCATATATGTCCAAAAATTATGAATTTTGGTGAGAGGCTTTGCATTAATCCCTTAGGTCCCTGCAAAAATTGTCAGAAGAAAAGAAAATGATTTAGTGCCTAAAACTAAATCAAACAAATGTCAGAAAAGAAAAAACAAAAAACAAAAATAGAGAAGAAACTTACCTAGTAGCCTAGCACTGTGCAACCCAGTGGCCCAGCAGGCCGGCCAGCCGACTGGCAGTGCCAGTCGTTCCCTTCCTCGCGCCAGTAGGACAGGGGCACGCGCCCGGCGTGCGCGGCCACGCGTCCGGCCACGCCACCTGCCTGCCCCTCCCCTCTCGCTCTGGACGCCCCGGTCGACGCCACGCGAGCCCCCCAGGCCCCTCTCACTTTCTCAGATCCTCCTCCCTGCCTCTTTCAGCCTCTCCTGCGATAGCCGAGCGCTGCCGTCACTGCCGCTCGCCATTGCCACAGCCACCGCCTCCCCCTCGCTCTCTCTTCGTGTTCGAGAGCTCCACGCCGTTGCCCTGCGTCGTCTCCTTCAGCCCCGCAAGCCGGAGCACCCCGAGGCGCCGCCATCGCTGTCGTCTTCACCTCCGGCCGCCGGAGATCGCCATCGCCGCCCCGTCGACCTCAACGCGTCCCTGAGCTCGCCGTCAAGCCCATTGTGCTCACTGTGAGCTCCTGCTCCATTTCCCCGCTCTCCGTTTTGCCGTTCCCGTACCGTAGCTGAGTTAATCGCCATGGCCATAGCTTCTCGCCGCCATCCACATTGCCGCCATCACGCCAGCCACTGCAGCTCGCGCCCGCGCACGCCATCGTGCTTAGCAGCCCCCTCGCAGGCCAACACCACCAACTGCAGCCCCTGTCGTGCACTGCAGTGTTGTGTGTGCACCTGGACATGCTCCGTCCGCCACCCCGAGCTCGTTTCCGGCGAGCTCAGGCCACTCCTGCCCCTCCCGCTTGGTCCAAACAACGTGGACGAGCCCCAGCTCCACGCCCGTGGTCTCCGCCAAGCGTTTGGTCGCCGGAGGGCGTTTTCTGAGCCCCTCCACCACGTTCGGCCTCGCCGGAGGGTTGACCGGGTTTGACCCCCTGTTGACCGTTTTGACCACTAATTGACTCATTTGGATTCACTGACATGTGGGCCCTGCCCCAGCTAATTTGTAGTTAGGGTTAATGTTAGTGTTAATTAACTTTGTTAATTAACTGTGACACTAACATGTGCACCCCACACGTCAGGTTTGACCTGGTCAGCGCTGTTGACTGCTGATGTAAGCATGATACAGTGCTGATGCAATTAATCTTTTTCTGGTTTTAAAGTAAATCGAGAAAATCTAGAAAGTGCTATAAACTTCAAAAAATCATATAAATTCAACCGTAGCTCAGATTGAATAGTTTATATATGAAAAATTATCAGAAAAATTCAATCTATCCATCTGTAATAGTTTCATGCATGACAAACCAACTTATACCAATTATATAAGTGAAAACACATAAATGGCATTTATAAAAGGTTATTTTTGAGTTGGATTTGAACCCTTGATTCAAATGGACTTCATGCAAATGAATACTAGTTGCATTAGCTCAAAGAACATCACATCTACATGCCATGATCATGTATCATATTGTTGCATATGCTTGTGTATTGATTGTCGACACCGTTCCTTCTCGATAGGTCCTGCTCTGGAGAGTGCTCCAGAGTATCTGTGTGTGGAGCAGTGTCTGGGGGAGTCTTGGACTAAGGGGTCCTCGGACAGCTGGACTATATGCGTGGGCCGGACTGTTGGGCTACGAAGATACAAGATAGAAGACTTCTTCCCGTGTCCGGATGGGACTCTGCTTTGCGTGGAAGGCAAGCTTGGCGATTCAGATATGTAGATTCCTTTTCTCTGTAACCGACTTTGTGTAACCCTAGCCCCCTCCAGTGTCTATATAAACCGGAGGGTTTAGTCCGTAGAGACAAGAACAATCATAATCTCATAGGCTAGGCTTATAGGGTTTAGCCATTACAATGTCATGGTAGATCAACTCTTGCAATACTCATATTCATCAAGATCAATCAAGCAGGAAGTAGGGTATTACCTCCATAGAGAGGGCCCGAACCTGGGTAAACATTGTGTCCCCCGCCTCCTGTTACCATTAGCCCTAGATGCACAGTTCGGGACCCCCTACCTGAGATCCACCGGTTTTGACACTGACATTGGTGCTTTCATTGAGAGTTCCGTTGTGTCATCATCAGAAGGCTTGATGCATCCATCAATCATCTACAACAATGCAGTCCAGAGGGAGATCTTCCTCCCCGGACAGATCTCCATATTCGGCGGCTTCGCACTGCGGGCCAACTCGCGTAGCCACCTAGAGCAGATCGATAGCTACGCCCCTGGCCATCAGGTCAGATTTAGAAGCCTGAATTTTGTGTCCGACATCCGTGGAGACTTGATCTTCGACGGATTCGAGCCCCTGACGGCTGTCCCCTGCCACCACGATGAACATGACCTAAATCTGTCATCTGGCGGTGCCCAGGAGATAGCGCATGTGACCGCTCTGCCCTAGATCCGGAGCAGACCGCATCGTCCGAACATGGGAAGTTTAACCCCGCCATGGAAGCCGCAGACTCAGCGGCGCTCGAGCCGCACACAGACCCAATATCGAGTTGGGCTTGTGTCACCGGAGCCTCGGACTCGTCTCCAGCCATAGGTCTCGGACCGCGTGCATCCGCGTCCATTGAACCTAATTGGGCGCCGATCTGGGAGTTCAGCTCCACGGACATCTTCCAACACTCACCTCTAGGCGATGTGTTAAACTCATTGAGATCCCTCTCCTTGTCGGGGGACTCTCGGCCGAACTATGTCCGGCTCGAAGGGGGAGCAGAAAACGAAGAACTTCGCTTCCCACCCACCACCCACTTTATAGCCACTGTCGATGACTTAACCGACATGCTTGACTACGACTCCGAAGACATCGACAGTATGGACGAAGATGCCGGAGAGGAGCAAGATGTTGGGTAACATAGTAATTTCAAAAAAATTCCTACGCGCATGCAAGATCATGGTGATGGCATAGCAACGAGAGGGGAGAGTGTAGTCCACGTACCCTCGTAGACCGTAAGCGGAAGCGTTATGACAACGCGGTTGATGTAGTCGTACGTCTTCACGATTCGACCGATCCAAGCATCGAACGTACGACACCTCCAAGTTCAGCACACGTTCAGCTCGATGACGATCCCCGGGCTCCGATCCAGCAAAGCTTCGGGGATGAGTTCTGTCAACACGACGGCGTGGTGACAATGATGATGCTCTACCGGCACAGGGCTTCGCCTAAACTCCGCGACGATATGACCGATGTGGAATATGGTGGAGGGGGGCACCGCACACGGCTAAGGAACGATCCGTAGATCAACTTGTGTGTCTATGGGGTGCCCCCTGCCCCCGTATATAAAGGAGCAAGGGGGGGATGCCGGTCGGCCCCTTGGGCGCGCCAAGGGAGGAGGAATCCTCCTCCTAGTAGGAGTAGGACTCCTCCTTTCCTACTCCTACTAGGAGGGGGAAGGAAGGGGGAGAGGGGGAAGGAAAGGGGGGGCGCCGCCCCCCTCCTAGTCCAATACGGACCAGAGGGGGGAGGGGACACGCGGCCCATGCTGGCTGCCCCTCTCTCCTTTCCCCTAAGGCCCATAAGGCCCAATACTCTCCCGGGGGGTTCCGGTAACCCCCCCGGCACTCCGGTTTTCTCCGAAATCACCCGGAACACTTCCGGTGTCCGAATATAGTCGTCCAATATATCAATCTTTATGTCTCGACCATTTCGAGACTCCTCATCATGCCCCCGATCTCATCCGGGACTCCAAACTCCTTCGGTACATCAAAACTCATAAACTCATAATATAACTGTCATCGAAACCTTAAGCGTGCAGACCCTACGGGTTCGAGAACTATGTAGACATGACCGAGACACGTCTCCAGTCAATAACCAATAGCGGAACCTGGATGCTCATATTGGCTCCTACATATTCTACGAAGATCTTTATCGGTCAAACCGCATAACAACATACGTTGTTCCCTTTGTCATCGGTATGTTACTTGCCCGAGATTCGATCGTCGGTATCCAATACCTAGTTCAATCTCGTTACCGGCAAGTCTCTTTACTCGTTATGTAATACATCATCTCGCAACTAACTCATTAGTTGCAATGCTTGCAAGGCTTAAGTGATGTGCATTACCGAGAGGGCCCAGAGATACCTCTCCGACAATCGGAGTGACAAATCCTAATCTCGAAATACGCCAACCCAACATGTACCTTTGGAGACACCTGTAGTACTCCTTTATAATCACCCAGTTACGTTGTGACGTTTGGTAGCACCCGAAGTGTTCCTCCGGTAAACGGGAGTTGCATAATCTCATAGTTACAGGAACATGTATAAGTCATGAAGAAAGCAACAACAACATACTAAACGATCAAGTGCTAAGCTAACGGAATGGGTCATGTCAATCACATCATTCTCCTAATGATGTGATCCCGTTAATCAAATGACAACTCTTTTGTCCATGGTTAGGAAACATAACCATCTTTGATAAACGAGCTAGTCAAGTAGAGGCATACTAGTGACACTATATTTGTCTATGTATTCACACATGTATTATGTTTCCGGTTAATACAATTCTAGCATGAATAATAAACATTTATCATGATATAAGGAAATAAATAATAACTTTGTTATTGCCTCTAGGGCATATTTCCTTCAGTCTCCCACTTGCACTAGAGTCAATAATCTAGTTCACATCATCATGTGATTCAACACCAATATTCACATCTGTATGTGATTAACACCCATAGTTCACATCGTCATGTGACCAACACCCAAAGGGTTTACTAGAGTCAATAATCTAGTTCACATAGCTATGTGGCTAACACCCAAAGAGTACTAAGGTGTGATCATGTTTTGCTCGTGAGAGAAGCTTAGTCAACGGGTCTGTCACATTCAGAGCCGTATGTATTTTGCAAATATTCTATGTCTACAATGCTCTGCATGGAGCTACTCTAGCTAATTGCTCCCACTTTCAATATGTATCCAGATTGAGACTTAGAGTCATCTGGATCAGTGTAAAAGTTTGCACCGATGTAACTTTTACAACGAACTCTTTTATCACCTCCATAATCGAGAAACATCTCCTTAGTCCTCACTAAGGATATTCTTGACCGCTGTCCAGTGATCTACTATTAGATCAAAATTGTATTCCTTTGCCAAACACAGAGCAAGGTATACAATAGGTCTGGTTCACAGCATAGCATACTTTATAGAACCTGTGACTGAGGCATAGGGAATGACTTTTCATTCTCTTTCTATTTTCTGCCATAGTCGGGTTTTGAGTCTTACTGAACTTCACACCTTGCAACACAGGCAAGAGCTCTTTCTTTGACTGTTCCATTTTGAACTACTTCAAAAAATTTATCAAGGTATGTACTTATTGAAAAACTTATCAAGCATTTTGATCTATCTATATAGATCTTGATGCTCAATGTGTAAGCAGCTTCACCGAGGTCTTTCTTTGAAAAACTTCTTTCAAACACTCCTTTATGCTTTCCAGAAAATTCTACATCATTTCCAATTAATAATATGTCATTCACATATACTTATCAGAAATGCTGTAGTGCTCCCACTCACTTTCTTGTAAATACAGGCCTTTCCAAAAGTCTGTATAAAACCATATGCTTTGATCAACTCATCAAAGCGTATATTCCAACTCCGAGATGCTTGCAGCAGTCCATTGATGGATCGCTGGAGCTTGCACATTTTTGTTAGTACCTTTAGGATTGACAAAACCTCCTGGTTGCATCATATACAACTCTTCTTTAAAGAATCCATTGAGGAATGCAGTTTTGACATCCATTTGCCAGATTTCATAAAATGTGGCAATTGCTAACATGATTCAGATAGACTTAAGCATTGATACGAGTGAGAAAATCTCATTGTATTCAACACCTTGAACTTATCGAAAACCTTTCGCAACAAGTCGAGCTTAGTAGATAGTAACACTACTATCAGTGTCCGTCTTCCTCTTGAAGATCCATTATTTAACATGGCTTGCTGATCATCGAGCAAGTCAATCAAAGTCCATACTTTGTTCTCATACATGGATCCCATCTCTGATTTTATGGCCTCAAGCCATTTCGTGGAATCTAGGCTCATCATCGGTTCCTCATAGTTCGTAGGTTCATGATGATCTAGTAACATGACTTCCAGAACATGATTACCGTACCACTCTGGTGCGGATCTTACTCTGGAAGACCTACGAGGTTTGGTAGCAACTTGATCTGAAGTTTCATGATCATCATCATTAACTTCCTCACTAATTGGTGTAGGAATCACTGGAACTGATTTCTGTGATGAACTACTTTCCAATTTGGGAGAAGGTACAATTACCTCATCAAGTTCTACTTTCCTCCCACTCACTTCTTTCGAGAGAAACTCCTTCTCTAGAAAGGATCCATCTTAGCAACGAATAACTTCCCTTCGGATCTGTGATAGAAGGTGTACCCAATAGTTTCCTTTGGGTATTCTATGAAGACGCACTTCTCCGATTTGGGTTCGAGCTTATCAGGTTGAAAAACCTTTTCATATAAGCATCACAACTCCAAACTTTAAGAAACGACATCTTAGGTTTACTGCTAAACCATAGTTCATACGGTGTCGTCTCAACGGATTTAGATGGTGCCCTATTAAACGTGAATGCAGCTGTCTCTAATGCATAACCCCAAAACGATAGTGGTAAACCGATAAGAGACATCATAGATCGCACCATATCTAGTAAAGTACGATTACGATGTTCAGACACACCATTACATTGTGGTGTTCCAGGTGACGTGAGTTGCAAAACTATTTCACATTGTTTCAAATGAAGACCAAACTCGTAACTCAAATATTCGTCTCCACAATTAGATCATAGAAACTTTATTTTCTTGTTATGATGATTTTTCCACTTTACTCTGAAATTCTTTGAACTTTTCAACTATTTCAGACTTATGTTTCATCAAGTAGATATACCCATATCTGCTCAAATCATCTGTGAAGGTCAGAAAATAATGATACACGCCACGAGCCTTAATACTCATCGGATCGCATACATCGGTATGTATTATTTCCAATAAGTCAGTAGCTCGTTCCATTGTTCCGGAGAACGGAGTTTTAGTCATCTTGCCCAAAAGGCACGGTTCGCAAGCATCAAATGATTCATAACCAAGTGATTCCGAAAATCCATCTTTATGGAGTTTCTTCATGCGCTTTACATCGATATGACCCAAACGGCAGTGCCACAAATAAGTTGCACTATCATTATTAACTTTGCATCTTTTGGCATCAATATTATGAATATGTGTATCACTATGATCGAGATCCAACAAACTATTTTCATTGGGTGTATGACCATTTGAAGGTTTTATTCATGTAAAGAGAACAACAATTATTCTCCGATTTTAAATGAATAACCGTATTGCAATAAACATGATCAAATCATATTCACGCTCAACGCAAACGCCAAATAACATTTATTTAGGTTTAACACTAATCCCGAAAGTATAGGGAGTGTGCGATGATGATCATATCAATCTTGGAACTACTTCCAACACTCATCGTCACTTCACCCTCAACTAGTCTTTGTTTATTCTGTAACTCCTGTTTCGAGTCACTAATTTTTAGCAACCGAACAAGTATCAAATACTCAGGGGCTACTATAAACACTAGTAAGGTATACATCAATAATCTGTATATCAAATATAACCTTGTTCACTCTGCCATCCTTCTTATCCACAAAATATTCAGGGTATTTCCGTTTACAGTGACCATTTTCTTTGCAGTGTAAGCACTCAGTTTCAGGCTTTGGTTCAGCTTTGGGCTTCTTCGTGGGAGTGACAACTTGCTTGTCATTCTACTTGAAGTTCCCTTTCTTTCCCTTTGCCATTTACTTGAAACCAGTGATCTTGTCAACCATCAACACTTGATGCTCTTTCTTGATTTCTACCTTTGTCGATTTCAACATCACGAAGAGCTCGGGAATCATTTTCGTCATCCCTTGCATACTATAGTTCATCACAAAGTTCTACTAACTTGGTGATGGTGACTAGAGAACTCTGTCAATCACTATCTTATCTGGAAGATTAACTCCCACTTGATTCAAGTGATTTTAGTACCCAGACAATCTGAGCACATGCTCACTAGTTGAGCGATTCTCCTACATCTTTTAGCCATAGAACTTGTTGGAGACTTCATATCTCTCAACTCGGGTATTTGCTTGAAATATTAACTTCAACTCCTGGAACATCTCATATGGTCCATGACGTTCAAAACGTCTTTGAAGTCCCGATTCTAAGCCGTTAAGCATGGTGCACTAAACTATCAAGTAGTCATCATATTGAGCTAGCCAAACGTTCATAACGTCTGCATCTGCTCCTGCAATAGGTTTGTCACCTAGCGGTGCATCAAGGACATAATTCTTCTGTGCAGCAATGAGGATAAACCTCAGATCACAGACCCAATCCGCATCATTGCTACTAACATCTTTCAACACAGTTTTCTCTAGGAACATATCAAAATAAACATATGAAAGCAACAACGCAAGCTATTGATCTACAACATAATTTGCAAAATACTACCAGGACTAAGTTCATGATAAATTAAAGTTCAATTAATTATATTACTAAAGAACTCCCACTTAGATAGACATCCCTCTAATCCTCTAAGTGATTACGTGATCCATATCAACTACACCATGTCCGATATTCACGTGAGATGGAGTAGTTTCAACGGTGAACATCAATATGTTGATCATATCTACTATATGATTCACGCTCGACCTTTCGGTCTCCGTGTTCCGAGGCCATATCTGTATATGCTAGGCTCGTCAAGTTTAACCTGAGTATTCTGCGTGTGCAAAACTGGCTTGCACCCATTGTAGATGGACGTAGAGCTTATCACACCCGATCATCACATGGTGTCTGGGCACGACGAACTTTGGCAACGGTGCATACTCAGGGAGAACACTTCTTAATAATTTTTAGTGAGAGATCATCTTAAAATGCTACCGTCAATCAAAGCAAGATAAGATGCATAAAGGATAAACATCACATGCAATCAATATAAGTGATATGATATGGCCATCATCATCTTGTGCTTGTGATCTCCATCTCCGAAGCACCGTCGTGATCACCACCGTCACTGGCGCGGCACCTTGATCTCCATCGTAGCATCGTTGTTGTTACGCCATCTATTGCTTCTACGACTATCGCTACCGCTTAGTGATAAAGTAAAGCAATTACAGGGTGTTTGCATTTCATACAATAAAGCGACAACCATATGGCTCCTGCCAGTTGCCGATAACTTCGGTTACAATACATGATCATCTCATACAATAAAATATAGCATCACGTCTCGACCATATCACATCACAACATGCCCTGCAAAAACAAGTTAGACGTCCTCTACTTTGTTGTTGCAAATTTTACGTGGCTGCTACGGGCTTAGCAAGAACCGTTCTTACCTACGCATCAAAAACCACAACAACAGTTTGTCAAGTTGGTGCTGTTTTAACCTTCGCAAGGACCGGGCGTAGCCACACTCGATTAAGCTAAAATAAGAGAGACAGACACCCGCCAGCCACCTTTAAGCACGAGTGCTCGTAACGGTGAAACCAGTCTCGCGTAAGCGTACGCGTAATGTCGGTCCGGGCCGCTTCATCTCACAATACCGCCGAACCAAAGTATGACATGCTGGTAAGCAGTATGACTTGTATTGCCCACAACTCACTTGTGTTCTACTCGTGCATATAACATCAACGCATAAAACCTAGGCTCGGATGCCACTGTTGGGTAACGTAGTAATTTCAAAAAATTTCCTACGCACACGCAAGATCATGGTGATGGCATAGCAACGAGAGGGGAGAGTGTAGTCCACGTACCCTCGTAGACCGTAAGCGGAAGCGTTATGACAATGCGGTTGATGTAGTCATACGTCTTCACGATTCGACCGATCCAAGCACCGAACGTACGGCACCTCCGAGTTCAGCACACGTTCAGCTCGATGACAATCCCTGGGCTCCGATCCAGCAAAGCTTCGGGGATGAGTTCCGTCAGCACGACGGCGTGGTGACGATGATGATGCTCTACTGGCGCAGGGCTTCGCCTAAACTCCGCGACGATATGACCGAGGTGGAATATGGTGGAGGGGGGCACCGCACACGGCTAAGGAACGATCCGTAGATCAACTTGTGTGTCTATGGGGTGCCCCCCTACCCCCGTATATAAAGGAGCAAGGGGGGGATGCCGGTCGGCCCCTTGGGCGCGCCAAGGGAGGAGGAATCCTCCTCCTAGTAGGAGTAGGACTCCTCCTTTCCTACTCCTACTAGGAGGGGGAAGGAAGGGGGAGAGGGGGAAGGAAAGGGGGGGGGGCGCCGCCCCCCTCCTAGTCCAATTCGGACCAGAGGGGGGAGGGGGCACGCGGCTCATGCTGGCCGCCCCTCTCTCCTTTCTCCTAAGGCCCATAAGACCCGATACTCTCCCGGGGGGTTCCGGTAACCCCCCAGGCACTCCGGTTTTCTCCGAAATCACCCGGAACACTTCCGGTGTCCGAATATAGTCGTCCAATATATCAATCTTTATGTCTCGACCATTTCGAGACTCCTCGTCATGTCCCCGATCTCATCCGGGACTCCGAACTCCTTCGGTACATCAAAACTCATAAACTTATAATATAACTGTCATCGAAACCTTAAGCGTGCGGACCCTACGGGTTCGAGAACTATGTAGACATGACCGAGACACATCTCCAGTCAATAACCAATAGCGGAACCTGGATGCTCATATTGGCTCCTACATATTCTACGAAGATCTTTATCGGTCAAACCACATAACAACGTACATTGTTCCCTTTGTCATCGGTATGTTACTTGCCCGAGATTCGATCGTCGGTATCCAATACCTAGTTCAATCTCGTTACCGGCAAGTCTCTTTACTCGTTACGTAATACATCATCTCGCAACTAACTCATTAGTTGCAATGCTTGCAAGGCTTAAGTGATGTGCATTACTGAGAGGGCCCAGAGATACCTCTCCGACAATCGAAGTGACAAATCCTAATCTTGAAATACGCCAACCCAACATGTACCTTTGGAGACACCTGTAGTACTCCTTTATAATCACCCAGTTACGTTGTGACGTTTGGTAGCACCCAAAGTGTTCCTCCGATAAACGGGAGTTGCATAATCTCATAGTTACAGGAACATGTATAAGTCATGAAGAAAGCAACAGCAACATACTAAACGATCAAGTGCTAAGCTAACGGAATGGGTGATGTCAATCACATCATTCTCCTAATGATGTGATCCCGTTAATCAAATGACAACTCTTTTGTCCATGGTTACGAAACATAACCATCTTTGATAAACGAGCTAGTCAAGTAGAGGCATACTAGTGACACTATATTTGTCTATGTATTCACACATGTATTATGTTTCCGGTTAATACAATTCTAGCATGAATAATAAACATTTATCATGATATAAGGAAATAAATAATAACTTTATTATTGCCTCTAGGGCATATTTCCTTCACAAGAATCACCGCCTACAGGGTGTTGGACAGCCACCTCCTCGTATGACATATACGTGGTGGATACACCCAGAGAAAACAACGACGACAATGAAAATCCAGTCAAGGATAAACCTCCTGAGATACAGCCAAAGCGCCGACGTCAGCGGCGCCGTCTAAGCCACGCCGTAGTAAAAACAATAACACCGTCAAGGTGCCTGTTCTAATTTGGCAAGGTTTTATTGATTGCACGTATCTTGCATATGTTATCTTGCATTTCTTCTACTTTGTTGCACCACCATCTGCTTAGTTTACTCATCATATATGTCGAGATGCCATGCCCATCCATTATCAATACATATTCCATCTGTCATCATACCATGTTTTTCTACTCAAATGTTGTTCTTGTGCATCAGACATCAAAAAGGAAGAGGGTGATTGCCGAACCTAAAGGAGCACCAACAAAGTCCTTGAAAAATGTGGTGGTTCCGGAGAAATCAGACAGCATCCCACTTATATTGGTTGTACAACCAATGACACAAAACGTAGGACCGACTCCAGCAGACTGTACCCATACTTCACTGGCCACACCACTAGCCCCACCACACAGGAACTGTACTCCAGCAAAAGGTATGCCGATTTCAGTTGCCATAGCACCAGCCGTACCATAGAAAAATCCCACTCCAGCAAAAAGTACAGCAAGTCCACCGACCGAAGACCTATCCTAACCGCAGAGACGGCCAATTACTATAGATTGGAACCCCATTCCAGTTATTCCCAGCTTAAAAGATAATGTTTTCAATGTTGTTAAGGACTACGTGCATATATTCCCATCATGGGAAGATTATAGTGAAGACAAACATCATTTTCACATCTTCCTGTCCAACTTACGTGTAAGTGCTATTATTCATGGTTATTATTTTCCTGTTTTCTACTAATTGAACACATCAATGATTTACATTACATTGTTGTAAGTAGGCGAGGGTCAATATGGATAGTCATGGTGAGCAAAGCTTGCTTGTGCTTTTCAAGGAAGCATTGCAGTTGTATCGGTGTTACCTGAGGAAATCACACTTTGATGGCAAGTCTATAAACAAATTTCCGGTGAAGTCTCCTATGCTAAATTTAGAAGACATTGAATGGAAAAACCTTGTTATGCACTCGTTTCGTTCCCAGGATGAGGTACTGTCTATGAAGTCACATGACAATTTGAACTTCTACTTTTCCGCATGTGCCTTACGGATCTTTTTTGCAGGAAATCTGCTCGAAGAAGAATTCCGGTTTGAAAAGAACGACAGGATATCGCAAATATGCTACCCACTACTTTGCTCTTGTTAGTACCTGTTGTCCTGTATCACTATACTTGCATACATACCTGGTTCATTATGTGACAATAGTATGCATGATAGCTTGCTTATCAATTGTTCGCTCCAAATTATCTGATCTGTATGAATGGTTACATTAGTGTAGAGTATATCCAATTCCAATGAAATATTTTTAGCTCTGCATTGTTCTTGTAAGTACTTGTTGTCCTTTATGAGTGTACTTATATTGATAGGTAGTTGTTCATGTACCATCACTCTGCAGCTTATTTTCCTTTGCCCTCCATTTTCTACACATCAGATCTATATTTACTCTTACCATCAGGTTGGATAACACCGATGGTACTGAAGAAGTTTAGCTATGCATTGCTCTTGGTTGTACCTTTTGCTTGTATCGTCGTACTTACATTTATAGCTACTTGGTTATTTAGCATCATTCTTCATCTTATCTTAAATAGTCTACATTTTTCTTATATTATCACATTTATATTTACTCTTAACAAAATGTAGAATAAAGGCAATGCTTATGAAGAAGATTCCGTGGTAAACTTCTTGAATTGCCACCCCCATCAGCATGGTCAAGGGCTTTATAGAGCCTGTCTTCACCAATAATGTAAGTTTGTCCTTCTCAAGTCTTCAAACTTTGTTGTGTATATTTGGTTAGGCATGACTGCAACAGCTGTTTATTTTTGGTGTTTGCATCAAATTTCATGTTTAAAGTTTATTATGTAGTTCATAAACAAAAGTTTGTCCTTCTCAATTTAAGTTTTCAGTTTTACAACCAAGTTCCTTCTTCATACCATGTAAATTAAACTATACAGAGCAAGTGATCTTTTGCACTGCATGTATGCTTCTGTTCTTGATCCGTAATCTAGTGGTGTGGTGAACCTACCCACTACAACACAATGTCATATTATGCAATGTCTTAACTATGAACAATGTCATATCATTCTACTATTATTTAAACCGTCTCTTTATTTGCCAATCTGAAATGGGATGAATTGACAGCACACTAATCATTGATACTTATGAGTTCTTGATATGTAATCCAGTGGTGTCATGAAGCTGCCAACTCCTTCACAATGTCATTTACTGCCATGTCTTGACCTGAACAATATCATATTGTGTTAATGGAATTTTAAACTGTGTAACTTTATTCGTCAGTAAGAAATGTGATGAATTATCAGCACTGATACTTTTATGTGCAAAACCTGTCATCTATCTGCTTGTTTATCTTTCAGAGTGAGGAGGATATAAGTGTTAAACAAGCGCAATCTCATCAGCTTGCTCGGCTGCTTGCGCTGCAGCTCGCCAGCAGAGCTAACCTTTCTTGAACTCTATTGAAGTGCTATCGGTTTTTTATATTATTTTGTCGGCGTGTTTATTTTCACTGCTGGCGATCTTTGATGCCCAGTGTATGTAATCTGATGTCTGCTTGTGCTTTATTATCATAGTGGCGAACTTTGATGCCCAGTGGATGTAATATGCCGTAATTTCTTTATTGTATAGTCTAGGTTTTTTCTTATTCACGATGCTGCAGTTATTTTACTATATATATACATATATATATATATACACATATATATATATATACATACATATATATATATATATATATATATATATATATATACACACACACACATATATCCTGTCTTCGCAGTAAACCGGACAAACCATAAAAATACGGTACATAATCGGGCTGTCATGCAATCACGATGTATGATCCGCATCATGGGCCTCGTCATCTTGGTCCATTAAAAGGCCTAAATGCAAACTGGCCCACTAGTAGATTCGGGCCTTTAATAGGCCGAGTAAACCGCCGGCCCTCTTTTCGCAAGAAAACTCAATGGGCTTTTAGGAAGCTGAGAAGTAGGTTGGGCCTGAAACATGCCAAACAGCTCACGGGCCGGCAGCAACCCAAAATGGACCCCAGCCCATGATTGTGCCAATCAAATCACGGGCTTTTAACATGCCAAAGTTTTCTCAGTCCTTGTTTGGCCCAATCAGATTATCGGCTGCGAGCAGGCCGGATGCAAACCGGGCCATAGTTAGGCCCAACTATATGATGGGCTTTTAACAGGCCGAAATGTTAAACATAAACGGGCCCTTAACAGGCCAAAACTAATATCAGTATGAATTACTAGGTGGGCCTTTAGCAAGTGGGCCCAAAAGCATAGCGTCTACTTGACGAGCCGAATCTGATACGAGCCATAATTTAGCCCAAAGCCTCTTAAAGGGACGGACCTAATCTCGGCCGTAATTTGGCCCAGAACATGGTAGGCTTTTAACGGGCCAGATCTCATATGGGCCATTATTAGGCCCGGAACGTGGCAGGCCATTAATGGACCAGACCAAATATGGGCCGACATTTGGCCCAAAACATGGTAGCCAGTTAATTGGTCGGCCTACTAGGGTCCTCAAAATCTTGTGGGCCTACAGCTGGGCCGGCCCATTAATGTCGGCGAAATCTCGTGGGCCTTAACTGGGCCGGCCAATTATGGTCCGCAAAAATCTTGTGGGCCTTTACCAGGGCCGGCCCATTATGGCCCACAAAAATCTTGTGGGCCTTTACCTGGGCCGGCCCATTATGGCCCGCAAAATCTTGTGGGCCTTTAGCTGGGCCAGCCCATTATGGTCCGCAAAATCTCACGGCCCTTTAGTTGGGCCGGCCCATTATGGTCCGCAAAATCTTGTGGGTCTTTAGTTGGGCCGGCCCATTTAAACTTTATGGGCCACTTTTGGGCCGGTCCACGTGTCAACATATCATAGGCTCATCTCGCCCATTGGATGAGGCACACCTATGCCAACGTGGAGCTGACACATGTTTCCTCCAGCCAATGACCATTTTACACGTGGAAAATCCCCATTGGTCCGGGCTGTTAACGGGTTATCGAATTCAAAACCGGACCCGATAGCTTAACGGCATTCTGTTACGGTGCATGCCATGTGTCGATCACCCTTGACGAAAGCACTTATGTGACTCACGATTTATCGTCATGGAAGTGGGCACTTCCGTGATGAGAATTTTGGTAATGTCATGGAACACTTCTACGACAGCACATGTATGACTATCTTGATTCTGTCATAAAATCGTCATGGATGTACATGCATGACAGAAAATGCAACCTACTTTGACAAACACGTATCATCTCAGAAGTGTATTTTTTTGTAGTGTGGTGGGAAAACAATTACTATTGGTCAATTGATAGAACTTCAAATAATCATGACGATATCCAGGCAATGATCATTTTATAGGCATCACGTCCAAGATTAGTAGACCGACTCCTGCCTGCATCTACTATAATTACTCCACACATTGACTGCTATCCAACATGCATCTAGTGTATTAAGTTCATGGAAAAACGGAGTAATGCAATAAGAAGGATGACAAGATGTAGACAAGATCTATTTATTTAGAAGTAGACCCCATCTTGTTATCCTTAATAGCAACGATACATACATGTCGTTTCCCCTTCTTTCACTGGGATCAAGCACTGTAAGATCGAATCCATCACAAAGAACCTCTTCCCATTGCAAGATAAATAGATCAAGTTAGCCAAAAAAAACCCAAATATCGAAGAAGAAATACGAGGCTATAATCAATCCTACATATAAGAGATCAAAGAAGACTCAAATAACTTTCATGGATAAAAACATAGATCTGATCATAAACTCAAAGTTCATCGGATCCCAGCAAACACACCGCAAAAAGATTTACATCATATGGATCTCCAAGAGACCATTGTATTGAGAATCAAGATAGATAGATAGATAGAGAGAGAGAGGAAGCCATCTAGCTACTAACTACGGACCCGTAGGTCCATAAAGAACTACTCACGCATCATCTGAGAGGCACCAATGGACATGATGAACCCCTCTATGATGGTTCCTAGATTGGATCTGGTGTTTCTGGAACTTGTGGCGGCTGGAATTGATTTTTGTCGACTCCCCTAGGGTTTCTAGAATATTGGGGTATTTACAGAGCAAAGAGGCGGTGCAGGAGGCCACCGAGGAGGGCACGGCCCACCTGGGGGCCCAGGCGCGCCCTGGCGTCTTGTGCCCCCCTCGGGCTCCCTCTCCGGGACTTCTTCGGCCCACTAGATGTCTTCTGGTCCAAAAAAATCCACAAAAAGGTTTTGCTGTGTTTGAACTCCATTGGATATTGATTTCCTGTGATGTAAAAAACATGCAGAAAATAGCAACTGGCACTAGGCACTATGTCAATAGGTTAGTACCAGAAAATGATATAAAATGACTATAAAATGATTGTAAAACATCCAAGAATAATAATATAACAACATGGAACAATCACAAATTATAGATACATTGGAGACGTATCAGGCTCCATCTGGGCGACATGAACCGCCCAGTGCTCGACACGAGCATGACGAGTGTTGGCCATGGAGGAGGTGGAGCTGAAACCGGGGTGAAGCAGAAGAATATAGGCACACCCCTACCTGGAGCGCCAAATGTTGGAAATCGGGCTGCGGGGACCCAAGAAAGGTTCGAACTCTGGGGTGTGCTCACAGTTCCTCGCTACGCCCGGCCTCACTGCTCAATATCTCACAGTGATGCTCCTATATGCTCGAACGATAAGGGAGAAGAACACGAACATGACAGTTTACAAAGGTTTGGTCCACCTTGCGGTGTAAGACCCTACTCCTGCTTTGTGGATGGATTGTCTCGGGAGGGAGGATGAGTATGAGAGTACAAAGGTGGATTCTTGCTTGCTCCCCCCTCTCTCTCTAGGTAGCGACTAGCCCATACTTATACTGGCCTCGGTCCTCTCTCCCCAAAACACTAGGCGGGAATGGTTGCCACAACAACCAATTTCGAAAGGCGATAAGAGTACAACTTATCCTGACTAAAGGCGGTCTCCGCTTGCTAAAGCTTCCTGCCATGACACACCGGTGGACTCGGCGATGACCTTCGTCCTGGCGAGCCCGCCGTCCTAGTCTTCACGCACCAAAGTGGCAACCTTTGGGGATTGCTTTGGGAACCGTTGATATGTCCTTCTCCCTTAGCACAAAAGAGGAAAGCCTCACCATCCGCGCCTGCTGGGATGGCTCCTGGCACAACTCGTCGTGGCTTGTGTCACCCACATGTAGTGCGAGGTGGGGCTTGGTGAGCCTAGACATATCCGCCCCACGAGGGGCCTTGGGAGGCTGCCCTGCGTGAGGCCCTCGGGGAGCTCTTGACGACGCTTGCTAACATACGCCTCGCAAGATGAGGGCCCTCGCGAGACGAGGGCCCTTGCGAGGGTCTTGCCCTTGAAGTCTTGAAGATGGGCCGCATTGGGCCCATGGCATGGGCCATGCCTTGGGCCACACAGGGCCCATAGCATGCGTCGTGCCTTGGGCCGCAGGCAGACAGGCTGGGGTACCCCCAGTCCCATGGGCCCTACACGTCTGCATGTGGCCCAGGACATGGCACATGCCGAAGGTCCTAGGGGTTGGCCCACTACTGCACTTCACGAACAAGACCCTCGCGAGGTGCACATTAGCAAGCATCATCAGAGGCCTCGCGGTGCAATCTCCCGAGGCTACTTCCCGAGGCCCCTCACAGAGGTGAATGAGTCAAGAGTGGCTCGGTGGGTCGCACGGTCCTCCGTCTTCACGTGGGTGACACACTCAACAACGAGCGGCGCCAGAGGCCATACCAGCAGGCACATATGCGGAGGCTCTCCTCTTTTGTGATAAGGGAGCAAGGCCAGCATGCTGGTTTCCAAGGCAATCCTCAAAGGTTGCCTAATCGGTGCAAGAGGACCAAGACAACGGGTGCGTAGGGCGAAGGTCATCACCGAGCCCACCGATGCGTCACGGCATGAGGCTTTTGCAGGCGAAGACCACCTTTGGTTAGGATAAGCTACAACCTTGTCCCCCCTCAAACTGGCCATTGTGGCTACCCTTCACACCATGTATTTTTGGGGGAAGAGGACCAGAGGCAGTATAAGAAGGGGGCGAGGAGGAATGGTAGAGGGGGCGGGTTTTCTAGCAACTAAAACCAGCGCTTGTACACTCTTGAGCCAAGCAATCTAGACAAGCAGGAGTAGTGTTTTACACCGCGAGGTGTCCCAAACCTGGGTAACTGTCGTTTCCACTGTTCTTCTTGTTTAGCTCGTGCTCATCGGAGCATCACCATGAGGTTGTGAGGTAGAGTAGGGAGACAAGAACAAGCGCACCTTAGAGTTCGAACCTCTTGGGTCCCCAGAGCCCGGTTTCCGACACCGTCCTTAAGAACTGAGTTAACCTCTCACTTATTAATCGCCTCGATCTCTATCCAGGAGTGGCAACTAGTTTCTGGTGTTTAGTAAGAAGGTGTTGTGACTTTAAGTGTAGTACCATCAGGTGAGGTGGCCTTGGGTCATAGCACGTGGCACTGTCGGTGTTCTGGATACGGGGGTACCCAGACTTGCCTGCCTGCGGCCCATTGCGTGGCTCCATCGACGGCTTGGTACAACCCAGCTTCAGCATCAAAAATCTCAAGACCCTCGCGAGGGGCCAAGACTCGCGAGGTGGGCGACTCCAAGACCTCCAAGGGGATCGGCCTCGTCAGGCTGGCTCCCGAGGAGCGGAGACTTCTATGCAAGGTGCACCTCACGAGGCTCAGCTGATGTGAGCCATGACGACCAAGGCCAGGCGGGCACCAGCGGGCGCAGAGTACCAGTTTCCTCTTGGGTGCAAAGGAGGCAAGCAGCAGGAACGGAGTCCCGAGGAATCAGCCACAGGCTTCCATTCTGGTGCAGCAAGACCAAGACCGCCAGGACGGCAGGACGGAGGTCATCACCGAGCCCACCGCAGCATCACGGCTAGAGGCTTTTGCAGGCGAAGACCACTTTAGTCAGGATAAGGTGTACTTCTTGTCCCCCTTCGAATCTGGCCGTTGTGGGATCCCTTCCTGCCAACATTTGGGAAGAGGACCAAGTCCACTATAAATAGGACTTAGCCACCACCATAGAGGGGGACGAACCAGATCGGATCCATTCCCAATTGACCACCTCACCAGCTCTCTCGAGCTCAAGAACACCTCACCTCCTGAGGCTATTCATCCACTGTACTAGTTCATCCTCAGCCCCTCGAGGCAATCCACCACAAAGCTAGAGTAGGGTATTACACCGCAAGGTGGCACAAACTAGGATAAACTGTTGTGTCTCTCTGTCTCTTTGAGTTCGACGCACTAGGCTTTGAGGATCGCAAGTAGGCAGGCTGGGTAGGTTGAGATTTCTGCATGCACCCTAGAATTCAAACCTCTCAAGGGTTTGCGGAACCTGAAATCCGACATTTGGCATGCCAGGTAGGGGTGCATTGGATTTTCTCTTCCGTCGATCGATCCACCACTACTCCAAGGCTTCCATGGCTGATGCACGTCGGGCTCGCGCTGAGCGCCGGGCCGCGGTTGCTGCCCGCGTCGCTCACACGGCACCGGCAGGTGACGGCTGTCCTTGTCTTCCTCCATCACCAGTGGCCAACGCCGCCATGGGCCCTGCTGGCCACGAGCAAATGGCTTCATTGCTGCACCCCTCAATGTGCCATGACGGTCGCACCGCCACTCTGTCGCTGACTCCGATCGTTTCGTCCTCCCATGCGTGTCGCGGCTCGGCCAACGCACAGGCTGCTCTGCTCATGGCGCAGGATCTCCTTCGCTACCGCCCCGTCGACGACTTCTATGAGGAGTGGCTCGAACGCATCGCCGAGCTCGTCAGCGCCGCCGGAGACTTCGTTGCACCGGCCTGCTCACTGCCTTAGCAGCCGCCTGCTGCGGGCGACGTGGCTCACGGGGCGCTTCCACCACCTCTAGTCCAGGGCGCCATCGTCGAGCCGAGGCGGGCGACACTACGGTGTGACCCACAATGCTAGGCACTTGCATGCAAAGAAGCGAGCTGTCAAGTGGTGGAACGGCCCTAGGAAGAGCACGTGCACTTCCCGCGCCTCCATCTCACGACCGTGCGCCGCCTGTGATGTTGGCGGCACGCGACCACCAACACTAGGCTCCACCACCCCGGCGGGCTCCCGTGACCACCGCATGGTGCCGCGCGTTCACCCCGGAGCTGCACAACGTCGTCTGGCCAGACAAGTTCAAGCCTGACCTGCCCCCACGCTACGACGGCACCGCCGAGTTCCTGCAGCTCTATGAACTGAGCATCAAGGCGGCCAGCACCAACGAGAAGATCATGGCAAACTAGTTCCCCATGGCCCTCAAGGATGGCGCATGCTCCTGGCTCCTGAATCTCCTCGGGGGTCCGTCTCCTCGTGGGACGAGATGCGCGACCGCTTCATCGCCAACTTCCAGGGCACTCGCGACCGCCCGCCGGTTGTGGGTGACCTACGACACATCAAGCAGCAGCCAGGAGAGACCCGGCAGAAATACGTCCAGCGCTTCAACAACGTTCACCTCAAGATCCCTGTCGGTGTCAAAACCGGCAGATCTCGGGTAGGGGGTCCCGAACTGTGCATCTAGGCGGATGGTAACAGGAGACAAGGGACACGATGTTTTTACCCAGGTTCGAGCCCTCTCAACGGAGGTAAAACCCTACTCCTGCTTGATTGATATTGATGATATGGGTAGTACAAGAGTAGATCTACCATGAGATCAAAGAGGCTAAACCCTAGAAGCTAGCCTATGGTATGATTGTTGCTCGTCCTACGGACTAAAACCCTCCGGTTTATATAGGCACCGAAGAGGGTTATGGTTACACAGAGTCGGTTACAATGGTAGGAGATCTACATATCCGTATCGCCAAGCTTGCCTTCCACGCCAAGGAAAGTCCCATCCGGACACGGGACGAAGTCTTTAATCTTGTATCTTCATAGTCCAGGAGTCCGGCCGAAGATGATAGTTCGGCTATCCGGACACCCCCTAGTCCGGGACTCCCTCAGTGGCCCCTGAACCATGCTTCAATGACGATGAGTCTGGCACGCATATTTTCTTCGGCATTGCAAGGCGGGTTCCTCCTCCGAATACTTCATAGAAGATTGTGAACACAAGGATAGTGTCCGGCTCTGCAAAATAAGTTCCACATACCACCGTAGAAAGAATAATATTTACACAAGTTTAATCTGCTGACGTATTTCGTGGCGTGAGATCACACCACGGCCAAGCCTTTATTCGAATCGTTTTTACAGTTCCACCTCAGCGCGTTTAGTGAGGCAGTTTCCTTGGCACGTTTTGTCAAAGCAGAGATCGTGTCCCCTTATTCCGGGATTCTCATCAATATGGGCGTGGGTAACCCAACCGCGCCATTGATTACGGCGCTTGGGAGATAAGCGAGTTTTACTAGGCCGGTGGGGACGCATAGTTTCGTTCATCCATATAAGGGAATAAGGATCCACTTTTTCACACACGCCTTCTTCCTCCTTTAGTCCGCACATCTTGCCTCAACCTTCCCCAGCCATGTCCGGAGCGGGAGGCAAGTGGATGGCCTCCTCCATCATGGAGGGGCACATCAAAAAGTTGAGGAAAGCCGGATACCTACACAACGACATTGCGCACCGGCTTCCAGATGAGGGACAGCTCGTCCCCACCCCCAGGCCCCATGAGAGGGTGGTGTTCCTCCCCCATTTCCTCCATGGACTGGGCTTCCCACTCCACCCATTTGTCCGGGGGCTCATGTTCTACTACGGCCTGGACTTCCATGATCTGGCCCCGAACTTCATCCTCAACATCTCGGAGTTTATCGTTGTGTGCGAGGCCTTCCTCCGCATCAAGCCCCACTCCAGCTTCTGGCTGAAGACCTTCAGTGTCAAGCCGAAGGTAGTGGGCGGCCAGCAGGCGGAGTGCGGAGGCGCCATGGTGGGCAAGATGCCCAACATTATATGGCTCGAGGGCTCCTTCATGGAAACCATTAAAGGGTGGCAATCGGGGTGGTTCTACATCACCGAGCCGCGTGACCCTGAATGGGCAGTGGCCCCCGAATTCTGATCTGGTATTCCCACACGGCTCACCTCCTAGAAAGATAAGGGCCTGACATGGGGTAATTTGGAAGAGCTGACCGGACTCCAAACATGCGTTCAAAACCTTGTGAACAAGAAGATCAAGCTCGTCAACCTAGTCCAGGTCATGCTCATCCGCCGGATCCTCCCGTGCCAACAACGGGCCTTCAACTTGTGGGAGTTTGATCCGGCACAGCACCAAACCTTGAGTAGGCTCTTCGACACTACGTACGAAGATGCCTGGAAGGTGCTGTTCAAGGGCGCCGAGGCTCCCGCATCCGCTACTGACAATCACGGATTCAGCTCGCAGCATCAAGCCGGCGAGGTAAGCTATTTTACCCTTTACAGGACACTTGTTTTTCATATTTTGACTCTATGCAGGATCTAAACTCCCTTACCTTTGACAGGCCTGGCAGAAGAAGTCCGGGCAGGTTAACTGCCTGGCTCCCTTACCGGAAGACCCAGCGGACGCCCGATTGACGGGGCTGCTGGTTCCGGCACCTCACGTGGTGCTGGAGAAGAAGGCCAAGAAGAAGGCCACGGGAACTCGAAAGAGTTCCCGGCGTCAGGTGTTATCGGACTCATCGTCTGATGACTCCGAGGCGGACTCCTCCCACGAAGACGAGGAGGAGAAAAAAGAGGCCTCTCCCCCAGCGGGGGGAGAGAAGAAAAGGAAGGCCTCCCCAACTGGGGAGGCCGGAGGGTCCAAGAAGGGAAGGACCCTTCATCCGGACTACTCCACCAACGCCGACGACGGCGAAGAGGAGTGGCCACCATGGGCTAAGCCACTGGCGACATCGTAAGTGTCCGGATACCACTATAACTCATGGCGTTTTGTTTATCGCATAGAATCTCCTAACGCCGAATACAACCCTGCAGCCCGCCCAAGGACAGGCTCGACACTTCAACAAGCGGCTCCCTGGCTCCGTCGGACGTGAATAGCACTTCACTTGCGGCCGCCTCCTCTCCTCGCGCTGCGGATGATGCCGAGGGGGGGTCCCAAAAGGGGCCCAACCAGGAGGAGGAGGTCCTGGAGGTGCCGCAAGGCAACCTTCCGGACTTCGGGCACAAGGGGGATCAAACCCCGAAGGGTTCTGATTCCGGCCCTGAGTCGGACTCCGCACGGAACCTTTAGTGGTTCCGGAGTCCTGCAGGCGGCCCCTTCGTAAGAAGGGCGAGACTGCGACACCGGTGACCTCCGTCCAACCGGAGGCACCGGATAATTTGCTGGAGGCGCTTAACGGCGCCTCCATCGACAAGGAGCATCGCACTATTATGAGTGTGGTGATCCAGAAAGTTTAGTCCACCAAGAGCGGGCTGACTGAAGCCTGTGCCAGCCTTCTAACAGGCTTTGAGGTATGTATTTAAGATATGTAAAAATGTTACCGCATAGAAAGTAGCCCCTGATGCTCAGTTTGGTGTTCGGAAAGAAAAGCCGAACTGAGGATCTAAAAAGATATACGCAGGAGTCTAACATAAACATGTCAATATGGGAATGCAGGCTGCGCTGCTGACCTCTGCCGCACTGACTGCGGAGGTCAATGCATTGAAGCAGAGCCTCGAGCGGTCCAAGAACTAGCTCCGCCTTGCCAAGAAGCAGCTCGAGGACAAGGAAGGTAAGTAATACCTTATGGAAGTATATAAAAGATGTGGTTGCAAAAAATAACAGGAATAACGTGAGAATTGCAGGGGCCACGAACGAGGTGGCAACCCTGAAAGAAGCGGTGTCCAAGGCCGAAAGCAATGCGGCCGCGGAACGCACCGAGCGAGAGAAGCAGGAGGCGCGGGTGGCGGAGGTGCGGCAAGAGCTCCAGGCTCTCATGGAAAAACATGAGAGTTTGGAGCGTGACTCAAAGACTCGAGAGTCCGAGCTCGCCTCGGCTCTTGAGAGCGCCAAAACTGCTAAGGCCAAAGCCCAAAAAGCCCTCCAGGAAATTGAGGCAATAAAGAAGATAGCAGCGGGTAAGGCATTCTTCATGCAAAGCAAGCACGTGAAAGTGAATTACTTGTTACATACCCGAATCCGGAGCTCTCCAGGAGCATTCGCAGATCTGCCCCGTAGTGTGTCCGACACTGCCGCATTCTACCTGGCCGAGGAGGGGAGCTCGATGGAGAAGGTGTTCTGGTCTCAGTATGCTGAGGCCGGACACCTGGTGCCCTTGAGCGACCAGCTGAAGCAGCTGGTCGAGCTCCATAAGGTGGCCGAACAGGCCATGAAGGGCCTCATAGTTCGGCTGTTGCCTAAAGAAGCCATGCCTGGGAGCTACTTCGGGCTGGTGAGGCGGCTGGTGGACGCTTGTCCATGGATTGAAGTCGTCAAGTGCTCCGTCTGCATCGAAGGTGCCCGTAGGGCCCTTGCCCGTGCTAAAGTGCACTGGGGCAAGATGGACGCTGAGAAGCTTGTTACGGACGCTCCACCGCCGGGTAGGGAGTATCGCACGCCTGAGATGTATTATGCGGGCGTCCTGAAGGGTGCCCGCCTTATAGTGGGCGAATGCTCCAAAGATGTAATTTTTGAGTAAACTCGCATTTGTTATCCTGTACGCTTGAAAACTTGTTCATATGCGCTAAGCAACGCTTGTGAATTTAAAATATTACGTTCTGTGCGGCCGTTTATTAAATTTGAGAGATGGCGAGTCGTCGGCTTCTGCCCCCATGCCACGAGTGCTGGGGTGTTCAGGATAAACTTGAGCGCTCTTTTTCCCATTCTTGTGTCCTTCGAGGGAGGCGCTCAACGCAACGAACAAGGCAACCGGACTATAATGCTTGAACACTCTCACTTAGCCATAGAATTCTATAATTTTAAATTTCGGCGAAGCCCCTAGTATTCAGAAGACCGAATTCGGGGCGCTATCCACGCCTGGGTCGGACAAAAGCCGACTCCTCGCTCTAAGCGGCATAAGTCTTTAGGGACTCGAAAAACCTCTCGAACAGCGAGCGGCTCTCGCCCTATCATGACGGTCAGTTTTAGCTTTCTCCACTGAGGTGCTCAACCCAACTCAACCGGGGCACAATTGCAGTGGTTCTCCCAGTGCTACCTTGGCCGATATAACGGAACGTAAGGTACCAAAACATGGGAGCCGGGCAAACCCAACTATTGACCCAAGACATGATTCGGAGCCGATGCATATAATGCTATAAGTTCGGGGTGCCGCACTTGTGTAAGTGTTCGGACATATCACACCATAGTTTGGGGTACTTAAGCCCCTGGTGTATTTGGCCGTACCAAAGCGTACGGATGCAACATGTCATAAGTGAACATATATAAATAGAAAAAGGAATGCAATAATAGGCAGAAGCTATGCATTGTTTATTCAAAAAAGCTGCGGTGAAAGCAGAACGATACAAATAGTGTGATAAGCAAGGGACGGGACTATTTGACATGTCTCCCTCCAGGAGCGAGCTGCGGGATGATATGTAAAACAAGTATACTGCTCGTTATAGAGACCACCTGTACACTCGACGTAGCTTTCTGCTTCCATGGCTGTTGCATCGTGTGTTCGGTGGTTCTACTACCGGACATGGCTTCTTGATAAAGGAGTCCTGAAAGTAAGAAAAAGGAATTACACAATCGGGAGCCCCTGGTGCGGTTGAGCCGCCCTCTGGGCCTGCCGTGGTCGTGCCCCTCCCCCAATGCCCATGGTATTTCCAGAGCGTAGTTATGTACGTGTAGTACTAGTTTCGCAGTTTCGCGAGGGCTGGGGTTGGGGCCGCATTGCTACGCATGCTTGGAATGTGCCAGGCGGTCTTGTTGTAGGTTACTCCGGGCACGCTTGACAGTGTCTGAACATTTAATAGCCGGACTCGAGAATTTCCTTAAGAGGCTGCTTTGTACTTCTGCCGCGAGGGCCGCCGTATGCTCCTCCGTTCGGAGGGAGCGTTCGGTGTTTCCGTTGACCGTAATGACTCCTCGAGGGCCTGGCATCTTGAGCTTGAGGTATGCATAGTGCGGCACCGCATTGAACTTTGCAAATGCGGTTCGTCCGAGCAGTGCGTGATAACCGCTGCGGAACGGGACTATGTCGAAGATTAATTCCTCGCTTCGGAAGTTATCCGGTGATCCGAAGACCACTTCAAGTGTAACTGAGCCTGTACAGTTGGCCTCTACACCTGGTATGACGCCTTTGAAGGTCGTCTTTGTGGGTTTAATCCTTGAAGGGTCTATGCCCATTTTGCGCACTGTATCCTGATAAAGCAGGTTCAGGCTGCTGCTGCCGTCCATCAGGACTCTAGTGAGGTGAAATCCGTCAACGATTGGGTCTAGAACCAATGCGGCGAATCCGCCATGGCGGATACTAGTGGGGTGGTCCCTTCGATCTAAAGTGATCGGGCAGGAGGACCACAGATTGAACTTTGGGGCGACAGGCTCCATCGCATATACGTCCCTTAGTGCACGCTTCCGCTCCCTTTTGGGTATGTGGGTTGCGTATATCATGTTCACCGTCCGCACTTGTGGGGGGAAGCCCTTCTGTCCTCTATTGTTCGGCAGCCAGGGCTCCTCCTCGTCGTCGCTATGCATCCCCTTGTCATTGTTTTCGGCATTTAGCTTGCCTGCCTGCTTGAACACCCAACAATCCCTGTTGGTGTGATTGGCTGGCTTTTCAGGGGTGCCGTGTATCTGGCACGAGCGATCGAGTATTCGGTCCAAATTGGACGGGCCCGGAGTATTTCTTTTGAATGGATTTTTCCGCTGACCGGGTTTAGAGCCTCTGAATCCGTCATTGACTGCCGTATCTTCATCTTTATCACCATTAATGTGGCGCTTGTGCTTGTTGCAACGCAACCTGCCATTGCTGTCCTTGGTATCCGAACTACCAGGGCTCTTGGTCATGTTGTTACTACGAGCTAGCCAGCGGGTCATGAGTGTTGTGAGGGCTGCCATGGATTTCGGCTTTTCCTGTCCTAGGTGTCGGGCAAGCCACTCGTCGTGGATGTTATGTTTGAAGGCTGCAAGGGCCTCTGCATCCGGACAATCGACGATTTGATTTTTCTTGGTTAGGAACCGTGTCCTGAATTGTGTGGCCGATTCTTCTGGCTGCTGAATTATGTGGCTTAGGTCATCGGCGTCTGGTGGTCGCACATAAGTGCCCTGGAAATTGTCAAGGAATGCGGCTTCCAGGTCTTCCCAACAACCAATTGACTCTGCTGGCAAGCTGTTAAGCCAATGCCGAGCTGGCCCTTTAAGCTTGAGTGGGAGGTATTTGATGGCGTGTAGATCATCACCGCGGGCCATGTGGATATGAAGGAGGTAGTCCTCGATCCAGACCGTAGGATCTGTTGTGCCATCATATGATTCAATGTTTATGGGTTTGAAACCCTCAGGGATTTGATGATCCATCACTTCATCTGTGAAGCATAGTGGGTGTGCGGCGCCTCTGTATTGGGCTATATCACGACGCAACTCAAATGAGCTTTGTTTATTGTGTTTGGCCCGTCCTGAATTGCCATGTCCGGCGTGATGGTTATCATCACGTATCATGGGGCACCCGCACGATCCGTAGATCGATCTTGTTTGCCTTGCCTTGTCCTCCAATATATCCCGCAGGTCTGGCGCATTTCCCCATGCCTTGGTATTTTTTGAGCGGCACCGGGGTGCCGCTTGAGTGGAGGGCCGAGAGGCCTCTCTGTCGCGGCCACGAGGTGGCCGGTCGGCCGTATCATGCGCTGGTGATGTAGGTTTAGGTGTTTCCTCCTCTAATCGGGATAGCAGCCTGCGTTTTGGGTAGTTCTTGGAGGGGCGTTCGAGTTCATACTCTTCGGCTGCGAGGACTTCAGTCCATCTGTCGGCTAACAAGTCTTGGTCAGATCTAAGTTGTTGCTGCTTTTTCTTGAGACTGCTTGCCGTGGCTATAAGCCTGCATTTGAAACGCTCTTGTTCGATGGGATCCTCAGGCACGACAAATTCGTCGTCGTCGAGGCTTGCCTCGTCTTCGGAGGGAGGCATGTAATTATCGTCTTCTACCTCTCTGCCTGCCGCTCTCTCATGAGGGCTGGCTTCTCCATCCTCCCGCACTGAATCTTGCTGGAGGGAGTTGTCTTCGGCACTGTCCGGGGTGTTATTGTCTCCCGTGCCGGAATCACCGTTTTTGCTGTGGCGGGATTTAGAGCGGCGCCGCTGACGCCGACGCTTAGGCTGTTTCTTGGAGGGGTCATCCTCCGTTGTTCCATCGCCATTCCCATCTTTTGGGATGTCCACCATGTAAATGTTGTATGACGAGGTGGCCTTCCAGTGCCCTGTAGGCGCTGGTTCTTGGTCGTCTCCTGCATCGTCGTCCATACCATCGATGTCTTCGGAGTCGAAGTCGAGCATGTCGGTTAAGTCATCGACAGTGGCTATGAAGTGGGTGGTGGGTGGGCTTTGAATTTCTTCGTCGTCCGCATCCCACATGTCCTGATCATAATCCGGCCAGGGCTCTCCTGATAAAGAGAGAAACTTTAGCGAATTCATGATGTCGCCAAAGGGCGAGTGCTGAAAGATGTACGCAGCAGTGAACTCCATGATCGGTGCCCAATCGGATTCGATTGGCAAGGGCGCGGAAGGTTCGGAGTCCAGAGAGGAGTCTGGCACCTTGGAGTCACGAGCTTCGCAAAGGACAGGGTTGGTGTTCGGCTCAATCGCCGTAGGGATAGCAGCCCCCGAGGCGGTGTCCAGCCACCCATCCTTGATCGGCGCAGTCGGCTCCGAGCTAAGGGTCGGAGCGGACACTTGTGCGGCCTCCAGGGCACTGTCCGGCAGCAGAGCTAGATCATGGCCATCATGATAGTGCGGCGCGCTTGGCTATGGCTCGAACCCGTCGAAGATCAAGTCTCCGCGGACGTCAGCCGTATAGTTCAAACTTCCAAATCTAACCTGATGGCCAGGGGCATAGCTTTCAATCTGCTCCAGATGGCCAAGCGAATTGGCCCGCAGTGCAAAGCCGCCAAATACGAAGATCTGTCCGGGGAGAAAAGTCTCGCCCTGGACCGCATCGTTGTTGATGATCGGAGGAGCCATCGGGCCTAAAGATGATGACACATAGGAACTCTCAATGAAAGCACCAATGTCGGTGTCAAAACCGGCAGATCTCGGGTAGGGGGTCCCGAACTGTGCGTCTAGGCGGATGGTAACAGGAGACAAGGGACACGATGTTTTTACCCAGGTTTGGGCCCTCTCGATGGAGGTAAAACCCTACTCCTGCTTGATTGATATTGATGATATGGGTAGTACAAGAGTAGATCTACCACGAGGTCAGAGAGGCTAAACCCTAGAAGCTAGCCTATGGTATGATTGTTGCTCGTCCTACGGACAAAAACCCTCCGGTTTATATAGGCACCAAAGAGGGTTAGGGTTACACAGAGTCGGTTACAATGGTAGGAGATCTACATATCCGTATCACCAAGCTTGCCTTCCACGCCAAGGGAAGTCCCATCCGGACACGGGACGAAGTCTTCAATCTTGTATCTTCATAGTCCAGGAGTCCGGCCGAAGATGATAGTTCGGCTATCCGGACACCCCCTAGTCCAGAACTCCCTCAATCCCCAAGGTGTCGGACGAGGCCATCATCTCAGCGTTCACAGATGGCGTCCACGACATCAAGATGAAGGAGGAGCTCACCATACAGGAGGACCTCTGCATAGCCCTGGAGATGTTCAACATGGCGAACAAGTGCGCGAGGGCTGAAGAGGGACGCCTCTCCCTCCTCGATCTCCTAGATGCTGACCCAGAAGACAAGAAGACCAAGGTCAAGGACGTGAAGCGCAAGGGGACGGCTAGCCTTGTAGCCGAGCCAAAGAAGAAGCAAGGCTGCGATCACCCAGAGTCATCCAAGAGCAGCTGACCGTTCTACATCTTCCACAACGTGCATCGCCATAACACCAAAGCGACTGCCAGGAGCTCAGAGCGCTCCACGGCGGGCACCTCGGTCGACGCCCTGAGTGCAACGATCGAGGCTACTGTCGTGGAGGTGGGCAAGGTGGAGGACACTGGGACAGCCACTTCCATCGCCAGGAGTGGCGCGACCAGCCTCGGGAGAGCCACTAGCAGGGCCAGCCTTGCGAGGGCGCCTGGAGGGACCAACCTCGCAAGGATCGGCCTCAGGGCAACGTCGGTCTTCCTCCACTGTCTCCACCGCCAAGAAGGAACAAAGATCAACACCAGGATGAGGGGGCTGGGGGCTTCCAGGAGCCTCGAGCCATCGCCTGCATCTTGGGCGGCTCCTAGGCCCCAGCCTCTCACCGCGTCTTCAAGCAGTTCGCGCGCAAGGTGAACGCAGCGCTCCCCAAGCTCGAGGCAACATGCCCGCTCAGGTGGTCCAAGTGCGTCATCACCTTCAACTCCTTCGACTAGCTCAAGTGCGCAGCCACTGTCGGCACGCTCCCAATGCTCTGCTCGCCCATCATCAGCAACGTGGTCGTCATCAAGACCCTCATTTATGGCGGAGTAGGGCTCAATGTTCTCTCTGTACAGACGTTTAACAGGCTCCAAGTGCCATACCACCATCTTCAGCCTACCAAGCCCTTCTCAAGAGTGACCAACGGCTCTACGCATCCGATAGGGCAAGTCCACGTCCCTGTCACCTTAGGCAAGCACGACAACTACCACACTGAGCTCATCGACTTCGACGTCGCCGCCATTCGCCTGTCGTACAACGCCATCCCTCGGTTACCCAACGCTGGCCAAGTTCATGGCGGCAACACACCACGGCTACAATGTCCTCAAGATGCCAGGGAGCGGTGGCATCATCACGGTTGCCTGCGAGGAAAAGGACGCGGTGTGCTCTCTTGAGCGAGCCTACCAAGCTGCGGCACTCGAGAACCCTGAAGACGAGGGCGATGTCCTCCCTCCTGGGGACGCCCCAAGACAAAGAAGCTACAGCTCGGCCAGGGACCTCATGAGGAGGCATCACCCGACAGTGCTGCGCTGAGCCTCGCATCCCTGGACGGGGCTCCCTCACCTGACGCGTAGGAAGGCACACCCATCGCCCCTCTCAGGCTGGGCTCGGGGGCTCTCCTCTGGAGGGCCTCAGACCTAGCCAGCGTCATGAGGGAGGCACTCGGGGCACCATGTGGAGGCATGCTTCCCAGGAGAAGGCACAGGGCATGGGGAACTCGGTGCTCAGGAATTCATCAGCAAGACAGTTAAGGAAATTCAGGAGGCAAGGGCTCTGTAGGGCGATCGCTGCTCACCGCTAGGCGCGACACCTTGCCCTAGAGAGGGTGAGGAGTTCCACGTTTGCATCGACATCCCAGGGCTCAATAGGGCCACGTCTCGGCAGCTCTTTTGGCCGTCCTGTGTTGGTCGATGCCAGGGTCCCCCTCACAGCTATGTTCGCATGCCCTTCGGCCTGCCGAACACGGTTGTTGCATTTCAGCACCGCATGCGGGACGTCCTAGCGGCTCGGGAGGCTAGGCACCAGGCGATCCTGGCGGAGGTGGAGATGGATCCTTAGGAGCCTCCTAGGCCCCCGGGGCCTCCCGAGGCTCAGGGCTAGGACGGCTCATGAGGCACGACTTCAGCAGCACGCATCTTTAGCTGCCCCAACATCTTTTCAGCAGTGGTGTCAGGTGACATCTTTTAGTTCATTCACTTAGGGGCACCCCTCGGGCTGCATTATCTCCAAGTAGCGTGGGTCCGTCCCTGCGACATGTATCCCTTTTGCGTCTATCAGAACTAGTTTACCTTCCTTTATGAGTTGCCTTGAAATTATCAATTGCCTGACCGGCGCTTCGTCACCAAGAAAGTCTCGCGCCCTTGCGAGCCTGCCCACGACCGCCTCATGATTAAGGACTGGCATGGCATCTGTGCTCGGGTCCGTCCCTGCAGTGTCGCTAAACCCAAGAGTCTGAGCTCTGGCTCACGGGCCAGCTCCCGTGTATGTCACCTCCCATGGCCCTTGGTGCCTTGTTCTTGCATGAGCTAATCGCGGGCGGATGAGTGAGGGCCTGCGACCTGGTGCCTCGCCACCATGGTAGTCGCGCGCCGGTTGTTTTCTTCAGGACCTTTGCATGAGAAGACTGGGTACGGCGCCTGTGCTCGGGTCCGTCCCTGCAGCGTCGATAAACCCAACGGCCGAGCTCTGTCTGGCGGGTCGGCCCCGTTCATGTCACCTCTTGGGGTCGTTGGTGTCTGGCCTTCTCATGCAATAACCTTAGGAGACTCATTCGGCGCAGGTTGCCTAACCATCTTGCAGGACTGACACAAGTGTTCCCGATCAAATTCAGGCGCAACCCGCTTGTGGTAAGGCCTCGTGAGTCCCGCGTTGGCTCATGTGTGCCCATACACACCTCCTCCAGCCCTGCCTTGCAAGCCATGTGTCAGGGCGGGGTTGTACACGCCCCCGGGGCTCTCCTCAGAGGAAGCCCCCTCCCACGCACCAATGTAAGCACCATGCTCTGTGCTGGCAGTCGACAATGCCAAGGAGCGGCTATACCCGTGCAAGAGTGGAAGCGCCATGCTCTGCGCTGGTGATAAACAACTGAGGGTAGCCTCGCAGCTGCAGCAACCTCAGGGAGTCTCTGGGCTCAATGCTTAGCCTCACTGCGCTGCTCTCCCTTAGGAGGGTAGCGCGAGGGGGCTAGGTATGGGGGCTACGCTCAGGTCACACCACCCTGCCAGGTACCACGGACCTGGTCTTCGCGCGCCCCTCCCGAGTGAGAGCTCGGCGAGGAAAGGTATGATGGTCCATTCGTATGGCAAGGGGGACTCCTGAGCATCGTGTCTAAGGAGCCTAAATGGCAGCGTAGCCCCTCACCCCTTTGTCTCGTCCTGGCAATCCGGACGACCCAACGGTGGCTGAGGTATGCGTGTGGCCGGGCCTTGCCGATGCAGAACACCAATGCCTAATTCTCATCCCTCCCTTCCCAAGCCGTTCGTACGTCAAGGGGGACTCTTAAGCATCGCGTCTCAGGAGCCTAACTGGCCGCGTAGCCCCTCACCCCTTGGTCTCATCCTAGCAATTCGGATGACCCAACGGTGGCTGAGGTATGAGCGGGGCCGGACCCTGCCGACGCAGAACGCCAAGGCTTTCCCTAACACCTCCTTTCCCAAGCTATTTGCACGTCAAAGGGGACTCCTGAGCATCGTGTCTCAGGAGCCTAACTGGCCATGTAACCCCTCACCTCTGGCCTCGTCCTGGCAATCTGGACGACCCAGCGGCGGCTGAGGTACGCGCAGGGTCGGGCCCTGCCGACGCAGAACAATAAAGCAAACGGAAAAAGAAGTCACAAAATCGTAAGCAAATTATTACAAAACACATTGTTCCAAGCATCAGTTTTAACGCCTCCACGAGGCATGGTACATGTTGTAGACTAAAAATAGGAAGGAGCACCACCGCCGCGTCACCTCTTCAGCCTTGGCCATCGCTGTCGCCCGCCTGTGGAGTACCGTCGTCGACAACGTCGCCGTCGCCCTTGCTCTCGGCCCCAGCCGTAGGACCAACAGCGAGGAACTTGATCAGCGGGGCCTCCAGCGGACCCTTCACGGTGTCAGCAGCACCGCAGGAGTCGGGGTCCATGGGCTCGAGCAAGGCGGCGAAGTCGAAGCTGGCATCCCGGAGATAGAGATGGCTGAAGGCGCGCGTCAGGGCCGAGGAAGAGAGTATGTGAGTCTCACCTTCCACCATGGAGCCAAACCCGGCGACGACGTCTTCGAGCGCCTCAACGAGCTCGGGGAGCAAAGCGGCAGGGCTTTCCTTCGGGCTCACCACTGTCCCTTGGGGATCGCTCCCAAAGAGTTCCTGCCGTGCCTTGCGGAACCTCGCCTTGAGGGAGACAAAGTCACCGCGCTCCATGGCGGCCGTCTTGTCGGCCTTGGCAAGGGACGCCTGGGACGCTTCCGCCTGCTCCTTCCGCTTCTTCAGGCGGTCACGTTCCATGGCCTGTTCCTGGGCTGCCTGCTTCAGCTCAACATCGCGATCAACGACGGCAGCCTCCTGGGCCTTCAGCTTCTCCTCTCACTCCTGGAGCTGACTGGCCTGGGTGACCTGCTCATCTCGGAGGGCCTTCAGCTCAGCCTCCGCTGCATAGCACCGCTCCTGGGCGTCCTTGGCTTCTTTCAGCGCCACGTCACACTCGACAGCAGCTACGCCGGCCTCCTTCCGGGCCACCTCCATGGACACCGCAGCTTGGCTCCAGGCCGCCCGGACATACGCTCAGCCAAGAGCCACCCCGAAACCAGCTTTAGGCGCCCCAATGCCGCGCGCTGTTCCGGACCTTGAAGATCACCCTGTAGCTGGTCAGTGTGGATCGGGCCTCTTCCAGGGCCCCGGAGGAAGCAGAAGCACCACGGCCCAACGGCGTGGTGGGTGGAAGAAGAGGCGCTCCCAGCGCCGAGATTAGCAGAGCTGCGATAGGAGGAAGGACAGGGGGCTCCGGAGGCCTTGTGTCCTCGGCAGTCGTGTAGGGGACAGGTGCCGCCAGGGTCAGCCCTGCCGTGGAAGCCGACTCCTCCCGAGGCTGGGCCTCAGAGCTCCGGGAGGACGGCGCTACCGCTGGAGCCACAGGAGCCACTGCGCCCCTTTGTACCGAAGCCGCGCCAGCCACCGCAACATGCTCGACCATGGCGGCCTCAGCACCCTCCTTCTTCTTCTTCGCCGACGACTGCGGCCTAACATCAAACGAAGATACTAAGCATCGCATCGAGATTCAGGACCACGGACAAGAAAGAGCACTTACTGGTCCGAGGCGATGTAGCTCCTCTTCAGGCTCATCAACGCGGGCTTCGCGGGCGCGGCAGGAGCTGCGCTCTTGGTAGCAGGCAAGCACGCGGTCGGCGCCACACGGGATGGCGACAGCAAAGGAGGAGTGCTGCCTGGGGGAACCAGCGCCGACCCGCCCTTCTTCATGGCCGCTCACTTTAGCTTCTTCGAGGAGGCCATCCTGGATCTCGTGATGACCCCGGCGGGGTGAGCCAGCTCCATGACCGATGCATGTCCTCCTCGTCGTCGTCGGAGAAGTCGCGGAGAAGGTCTCTCTGCCTCGGGGCAGAGGATTCCCCCCTCCCCCTCCTCGGTGGCTTTGGAGAAAGGTCCGCTAGAGGACAGGTCAACCAAGGAGGTGGCCGGCGGGGAGGCCCCGTTGACATGGACCCACGCTCGTTGAAGACAGGCATGGCGGCGGCGATCTTATGCCCATCTTTTTGGCGGTACAATGGGAGGCAATCATCTGGAGGGCCACTTGGGTCCTTCCCTATCAAGGAAAGCAGGACCTTGCTCAACTCCTTGTTAGGCAGGCTATCCTCGCGCAGCCGGATCTTGTCTTCAGCACCCCAAGCTTCCACAAGGGGCCGGAGCACTCTTGGAGTGGCGCTAGGCGCTGCGTCAGCAACTCCTTGATAATCATGGGCCCCGTCAGCTTCTCAGCCTTTAGGTCAGCCTCCATCTTCTTCATCAGCGGCCTCAACTCGGGGTCGGTGATCTTCTCGGAGGACCACCCCTTCTCAGAGGTCGGGAGCTCGGTCGGCAGCTCCAGCAGGTCGTGGGAGCACTTGGCATTAATGAGGACCCATTTGTTTCGGACGTCCTCCACCTTCTTCCCGCCACGGGAAATCGCGTTGCTGCCATGGGACGCAATGAAGCCGGCGCACCCTATGGGCTGGTGGCCATTCACGCGGAGGTAGAAGAAGTGGCGGAGCATGGCGATGGAGGGCATCACTCCCATGAATGCCTCGCAGTAGAAGGCGAAGATGGAAAAAGGAGGACAGAGTTGGGATGAATGTGGAGCTTGTGGAGGCCTTAATGGTGTATGACGGCATAAGAAGCGGGAGAAGGGGGAATCGGCCCCGAGCAGACGCTGTGCAGGAAGAAGGGATAAAAGGTATTGTTCGCAGGCTCCGGCTCGACGGAGGCGACCTGGAGTGCCGTCTTTCCCCATTCTCTATCCTCGCTCGCCGTCAGGAGAAGCGCAGTCTGAAGCTTCTCCTCGGCGACGGAGGGTGTGATCAGCGCTGGCTCGAACCAGGCGCGGCTGGCAGCCGGGGCTGGAGATTTAGTTTTCTCAACGACCATTGGGCGAGATCTTGGTGGGGAGGATCAGCAGATCTGGAGGATTTTTTCGGTGAAGCCAGAAGGGGATCTGGAGCAAGACGAAGGGAACGCAATGAAGGCTCAGCGGCATGTGTCGGCCCTTTTGTTAGCCAGAAACGGTTGCCGAGGCAGCATGGGGAAGTGGAGACGCCCACGTCCCATCAATCGCCACTCGTCGTTCAAGGCCGCAGGTGGTTAGGGCCCGCGGCGCTCCACACTTGCCCCTTGGCTTCGCCCAGAAGCCAAGTCCGAGCGCTCCTTGGGCCCGGGGGCTACTGTCGGCGTTCTGGGTATGGAGGTACCCACACTTTCCTGTCTGCGTCCCACTGCGTGGCTCCATCGATGGCCTGGTATGGCCCAGCTTCAGCATCAACAACTCAAGACCCTCATGAGGGGCCAAACCTCGCGAGGCGGGCGACTCCAAGACCTCCAAGGGGATCGGCCTCGTCGGGCTGGCTCCCGAGGAGCGGAGACTTCTATGCAAGGTGCACCTCACGAGGCTCAGCTGACGTGAGCCATGACGACCAAGCCCAGGCGGGCGCCAGCGGGCGCAGAGTACCAGTTTCATCTTTGGTGCAAAGGAGGCAAGTAGCAGGTGCGGAGTCCCGAGGAATCAGCCAAAGGTTTCTATTCTGGTGCAACAAGACCAAGACCGCCAGGACGGTAGGACGGAAGTCATCGCTGAGCCCACCGCAGCGTCATGGCCAGAGGATTTTGCAGGCGAAGACCACTTTAGTCAGGATAAGGTGTACTTCTTGTCCCCCTTCAAATCTGGCCGTTGTGGAATCCCTTCCCGCCAACATTTGTGAAGAGGACCAAGGCCACTATAAATAGGACTTAGCCACCACCATAGAGGGGGGACGAACCAGATCGGATCCATTCCCATTTTACCACCTCACCAGCTCTCTCGAGCTCAAGAGCACCTCACCTCCTGAGGCTGTTCATCCACTGTACTGGTTCATCCTCAGCCCCTCGAGGCAATCCACCACAAGGCTGGAGTAGGGTATTACACTGCAAGGTGGCCCAAACAAGGATAAACTGTTGTGTCCTCTGTCTCTTTGAGTTCGACGCGCTAGGCTGTGAGGATCGCGAGTAGGCAGGCTGGGTAGGTTGAGATTTCCGCACACACCCCAGAGTTCGAACCTCTCAAGGGTTTGCGGAACCCGAAATCCGACAGGCACAGTGTACCAAGCGTAGTACCATCCGGCGAGGTGAGCTTGGGAACCCTATAAACATCGTTTGAGGTTGTGATGGAAACTTCGCTGGACTATCATTATGGTTCGGTTCTCAGACATGCGATAAACCTGGACTAGAGTCTTGCATGGTTAGTCAGGTTGTGTCTGCCACCCTCGCCAGGCTTCCGCTTGAAGGTTGTCGACATACATGACCTGTATATGGTGGTAAGTGTTGACAGCATGTGTGAAGAAGTACACTCCTGCAGGGTAATATGATCTATTCGAATAGCCGTGTCCGCGGATACGAACTACTTGGAGACTTATATGGTTCATAGATAACTTGAAATGGATACTCTAAAATGCGCAAGATAAGTGTGAATGCTATGGATGGCCTTCTCGTAGGGAGACAGGAGCGGATCCATAGTGGTGTATTAATGTGGTGACTATGTGCACTCGTGAGTGCTTTCTCTCCTCAAAGAAAATATTGGTAGTCATAGTACATGATAGCCACCGAGTCAAAGCTGGCTTGCTGCAGTTAAACTCCACAACCCCCTTGTTGATAGCGATGCATAAGTAGATAGTTCTGATGTAATTCTTGTTGAGTACCGTTGTACGCAAGGTTGCTTAATTTATGTTTTTGCAGAGGAGACGTTAGTCTCACTAGTGCTTTCAATGAAAAGTTCGATGTTGACTGATTACCTTGAGAATCCTAGACAGAGGTGTGGTTCCTGTGGAGGGTCTTGTAGATACACAGGCTTACTAGCCTTCTTTCTTTTCAGTTGTCTGTACTCAGACAGGTTTATGCTTTCGTTGCTTGTATGACTTTGTATGCTGAGTCATGAGACCCATGTTTGTAATATCATGCTATGTAAGGCTCCTTGAAGCCTCTTTAATAAATACTTTGAGTTATAGAGTTATGTTGTGATGCCATGTTGTATCTACACATATGGTGCATATTGTATGTATGTTTTGAAATGCATTGGTATGTGTGGGATTCGACACCTAGTTATTTGCCTTCGGTAGCCTTTCCCACAGGGTCTGGAACACTTGGATTGACCGACATGTATCCTTCTTTGCTCCCGTGTCTGTCCCTACAGGAAAATGTCACACGTTGTTCCTTTAAGTCCTTGTAGCTTGCTATGACTTGGGTTCATACGTTGATGACCGACACGTGTGTTGTTGGGTTACGTATGCCTGTCCCTGTACTTTTGTGCCACCTTGGTTTATGACTACTCATGTCAACTCGGGTTCTCTATCATATGGATGCTAGCATCGCAATCATATACGTGAGCCAAAAGACGCAAATGGTCCCAGCCAAGGTAAAGGCGACAGTCTTGGGTTACTGTGCACAAGGCTGCAAAGTGATATGATGTGTCTTATGCAGATCGGTGTGACTTTGGATCGGGGTCCGACATTTCTATTGCCATACTACGACAAGTAAGCCGTTAACATTCACTGAATTTATTTTGAAACATATAAACGACCTTGTGGTTTGATCTCATCAATGCTAATTTCTTTATAAAAAATTGCGCAGCGACTTACATTGGTTGTCGACACAGGGCTTGACTTATTTCTTCGATTCTAAGAGACACCTTGAAAAGCAATAGACCAGATGGAAGAAGGTTCTAAATGATGCTCTCGCCAGGTGTAAGAACTTCACAGAGACGATAACAGAAATTCAGTACTCAAATTCTTCACTAGCGCTTGTTGTTATCAAGAACCAAATGTCAAAACTTCTCATAGGTCTAGCTACTGTGCCATGGCTATCATGGACGACTTTTTGAAGAAAAGCAAATATTTGCGCAATCATAGCCAGATCATGAAGTGGTCCAAAGAGATGGAAAGGAACATGGACATAGGGGAACTATTAACACAACATGGGCGCCTCCAAAAGGTGTTGGCCAGAATCATCAACAACTAGGTTGTAAATGAGGATGGGAAGTTCCACTGCCTGCCAGAGCGAGATGAAGAATGACTTCATCGAGTCGAAGACATATTGCGCTAATTGATTGGGATCGATACTCTGCTTCAAAACATCTTGATTCGTTTCTTATTTGTTGTCCTACACTTCTTATACTATATGTTTGCTTCAGTAACTCTTAATTATTGTATCACCGTTGTAATACGGTTGTTTGAATGTGGATGATTGTTTGAATGCTAAGACAATAAAATGTGATGATTGAGTGCAAAGTACTGCTACATCGCCATTAAGATGTTGCCACGACAGCAAAATAACGCTGCCGCGGCAGCAATTTCTCTACATGGTGACATCACCACGAGTGGCAGGCGGCAAAGGTGTTTTCCACTGCTATTACGAACAACAATTGCGGGCACAGACAAATACATCACTCGGTAGCTATAATAGTTGTGGCGGGCGATAACACATGCCCGCCACTGCTACACTGCCATCAGTGGCGGACGCCCGCCCGCCACTGATGCCATAATAACAGTGGCGGGAGGTCAGTGGCGGGCGCCTTGAGAGTCTGACCCGCTACTACTAGGCTTTTTGCACCCGTCACCGCTAAACATTCCTGGAGGGGGGGGGGGGGGAGTCATGCCTAACAAAAAAAAACCACAGAATGACTACACCTTAACTATGCATGATTCAAATGCAGCAGCCGGAATGTGTGGCTACATAACGCGCCAAATTGTTTGGCTATATCAAAAACTGACGACGCCGTATCAAGGAGCGATTCTGGGACTCTTAGGGGCCTAAAAGATTGACGTCCTACTCCTATGTCTTAACGAAACACACCTGTTTTGCTATATACAACTGATAATGTTCAATAATTACTCGGAAAATCGGATGTCCTAAACACTCACAATATTTTTTTTGAGGCGTCTAAACACTCACAATTGATAGTCAGGCGTCGCGCTTAACGGACGGGCGTTTCTGACCCGTACCATATGCGCGGAAGTCAAACACGCCCGTGGTAAAGGCGAGGTGGTATACCTTTTGTTTTACACATGATGAATGTTAGGCGTTGATAGGAGGGACCAGATTGCGAAATAACCTTTCGAGGGAGTCCGTGAGCGGATCAAGTTCATTTAGTACTACAAATAATACTGTGCAAAGCTAGCCGCCCCACTCCCTTGCTTGCATAGTTGCAGGTGCAGGCGTCTGTACATTTCACATGAAGTTTACTGTTGGATGTAAACGTACGCGCGCGTGGCAAGTTTTTCTTCTCCCTTTCCATTTTTCAAGATTAGGTTCGGACGACGCGATGGTGACTCGTTTCGGCGTCTCTCCCCGGAGTCGTATTCTCCTTGTTACCCAATTAGTTGAGGCATCAAGCAGGTACAACAATAATTCAACGTTGCCCCAACCGAGTGGGCACACCGATCCCTGTCAACCCGGAAGTGATTGGTCATAGCATATTCGTGCCGTGTAGAACTAGGAACTCTGGGGTTCAATAATTACGTATCATTTTCCGACGAACTAGTTCGACGACTTCGGTCGCCCTTCCACTCTTCTCACGAATATATACAAAATGGTCATTTTATTTTGTTCCCAGTTCACAGGCAAACAAGCATGGACGGAAAATGGAAAATTTAATGATACGTCCTGTCATTGTACGAACACGTGTACTGTTCTAGGTTAATTAGATTTATTACTTCCTTCGATCCATATTAGTTATCCTAGCCGAAAGAAAAATTAGTAAAAAGTAGTAAAATTTAGGAGACAACGTCTGTATGAATATCCTTTTTTTGCGGGGTAATGTCTATGAATATTGAGGTTGGGGGATCAATGCCCTCAGCAAGCAATAAACTCTCTCTCTTTCTCTCTCTTACCCGCAAAAAACTCCCTCTCTCTCTTAAAAGAAAAAGAAAAAAAACTGAGCAAGCCCACCTGTAATCTGAAAGACAGAACGGTCTGATTAATGTGTGACCACCAACGACACTGTCCGGGTACTGCACCACTACCATGACACCTAAGAGCATCTATAGCCGGGTGCCTCAAATCGGTATCAAACAACGCGGCAGACGGTCCGGTCACTGACCAGCCAAAAAACCAACCCACTTGGGTGTTTTAAGCCGGCCTCAAACGCCCGGGCTGACCGCCACCCCTCATATCCAGGCCATATCTGAGGCGGATATGAAGGGGCTCGGTCCCGTCCGCCACATCGGATTAAGGACCAGGTCCCACACGAAATCGCCCTGAAACTGAACGGTCTAACGGAAATCTCCTCCGATGGGGGTGTGAACGTCGCGTGGCGCCGTTCCGGCTCGCTGCCTGAGTGCGAAAGTTTGGTCATTTAAGCCGGACGACGTCCCCGACCCTAGCACCTGATTCCTCCCTCTTCACACTGGCAGCCTGAGCCCATCCATGTTTCTCCTTCTCCATCTCCCTCTTCCCTCGACGTCCGCCTCCGCCATGACCCGGTAGAGGGAGATCATGTATGCTTTGCTAACACCGGAGCGACGCTTCTAGATGCTCCAGGGGATCCGGGCTAGGCGCGCCGCCCGAATCGCAGCTAGCCTGCCTCCAGACTCGCCGGAGCCGGAGGAGGAGGGGGGGGGGGAGCAGCAGCTGGAGCCCATGGAGGGGTGGATTTGGAGAAGCAGGACGTGGTGGAGTGAGAGCCGTTTGCGGGCTTCACCATGGAGGACACTGTCGGTGTTAAAACCGGCAGATCTCGGGTGGGGGGCCCAAGTTGTGTGTTTGAGGGTCAATGGTAACAATGATCAAAGGGACACAGTGTTTACCCAGGTTCGGGCCCTCTTAATGGAGGTAAAACCCTACTCCTGCTTGATTATATTCGATGGGTATAGGGGTTACAAGAGTTGATCTACCTCGAGATCGTAATGGCTAAACCCTAGCTTGGCTAGCCTATCAATGTTATGGTCCTGCCTCCGGTCTAAACCCTCCGGTTTATATAGATACCGGAGGGGTCTAGGGTTTTAGAAAGTCGGTTAAACAAAAAGGAAATAGTATATCCGGATACCTAAACTTGCCGTTCACGCATACGGGAGTCCCAACTAGAAACGAGAGGTGGTCTTCTTCCTTGTATCTTGACAGCCCATCAGTCCGGCGCATATCGAATAGACCATACGCCCGAGGACCAAGTCCAGGACTCCCTTAGTAGCCCCTGAACCAGTCTTCAATGACGCTGTGTTCGGCCCGCAGGTTGTCTTCGGCATTGTGAGGCGGGTTCCTCTCCTTGAACAATATACATCAGCTTTCCTTCACAAAAGAACTGTATTCGGCTTTCCACAATTAACACAACCCTTAGCCACGAAGGCAGGATATATAAAATAGGAATATTGTCTTTACTGACAACTTTTTCCAGCAAAACGTCAGACTTGACCCTTCAGTGTTTTCAACCATTTTCACACTCCTTGTTCCGTGTTTCGAGGCCGAGCCCCCTTGGCCCGTCTTGTCAATACAAAGATAGTGCCCACTTATTACGGGATTGCTCATCAATAAGATTTGGATAACCCAACTGTTTACGGCGCACGCTCACATCGGGAACAAGTGAGTTTCAAGGCTTAAGTGGGGTGACGGTTGGCATTTTTACCGCCTATAAGAGGGCAACAGATTCCTCCTTTCTTCCCCACATCTTCTTCCAGCCTATGCCTTCTAATCTCCCAAGCTCGAGCGCCCGAAAAAAGCTTTCTTCCTCACCACCACCACCTCCTCCAGCCATGGCCGGATCCGGTTCCAAGGACAAGTGGGAGGCCTCCTCCGTCACGAAGGAGGTGAAGAATCTCTGGAGCGCGGGGTACCTGGCTGCAGACATTGCGCACAGGCTCCCCGACAAGGGGCAAATCATCCCTACCCCGGCGCCCGGCGAGAGGGTTGTCTTCCTTCCCCATTTTCTTAGAGAGCTAGGATTTCCACTCCACCCCTTCGTCTGGGGACTCATGTTCTATTACGGGCTAGATTTCCATGATCTAGCCCCTAACTCTTTCCTCCACATCCTGGCGTTCATCGTCGTGTGTGAGGCTTTACTCCGCATCCCACCACACTTTGGCCTATGTCTAAAAATCTTCAATGTGAAGCCGAAGGTGGTCGATGGGTAGCATGCGGATTGCAGCGGGGCCATGATAAGCAAGCTGCCCAACGCCACATGGACCAAGGGGGCCTTCATCGAGACTATCAAGGTTTGATAGCAGGAGTGGTTCTACATCACCAAGCTGCGCCGCGCCAACTGGGCGGCAATTCCGGAGTTTAGATCCGGACCCCCCCACGAGGCTCACTTCGTGGACTGCTAAGGGCCTCGACTGGGGGCCCTAGACGGAGGTGCAGACGCGCATCACCAACATACTGGGCAAAAATGTTGGTCTCACCATTGTGGTGCAGATCATGCTCTTCCGCCGGATCCTCCCCTGCCAACGCCGGGCCTCCCCCATGTGGGAGTTCAATCCGGAGGAGCTGCGGACCTTGGAGTGCTTCTTTGGCACAACGCACGAAGGAATATGGAAGCTGCTCTTCAAGGCCGAGAAGAGCTGGCCTATGGGGACCGAAGACGTCGGTCTCGACGTCGAGAATCCGGCCACTCCGGTAAGTATTAACCTTCCGAAGATATGTCCAGTCTGTATTTTGATCAGTATGAATCTTATCAGCCCACTTCTTTTAGGGTTGGACAAAGAAAGCGGAGTGGATCAAGACTTCGGCTCTGTTGCCCGAAGACACAACCACTCCCCAGCTAACGGAGATGCTGGTCCCGACGCCCTACCAGGCGCCGGAGAAGAAGGTCAAGAAGAAGGGCAAGGAGCCCAAGGGCGAGCCCCGCCATAGAGGTCCTTCGGACGCTATGTCCGGCGGGACCGAGGTCGTCTCCTCTCATGAGGAAGACGAGTACGAAGAGGATGAGGAGGAGGTGGTGGAGAGCGACTCCCCTTGCAAGTTGAGGAGGAAGAAAAGGACGGCCTCCGAGAACCCGGAGGAGGCGGTGCCGAAGAGGAAGAAGATTACCCTCTCGGTCAGTTCGGACTCAGAGTCCGAACATAGTCGAAGGAGAACCTCCAGGGTGAAGCCCCTAGTCGAATAGTAAGTATCAAAAACTTACTTGTTCAGCTTCCGCTTACCCGCCTCTATCATATAAATTATATCTTTGCTTGTTTTCAGCCCTCCACGCGATATCCCGAACACCTAGTCTTCGTCGGGGAACTCTCTGGCACCTGAAGAGGCAGAGAGCGACAGACCATCGCGAGCCCCCTCCCCCACTGCTATGGAGCACACCGAGGTGTTGACCCAAAGGACCTCTCCTAGCCGAGGAGGGGCGGACGAGGCCATCTATAAGGCGCCTAAGGTCAATGCCTTGGATGCCGCCGACTGGGGGGCCACGACCCCCACGACCACCGAGGGTGGAGGGTCTCAACAGTTCGGGCCCCCACCGAACACCGTCCCGGAGACCAATGTGGCTCCGGGTTTGGATCAGCAACCCCCTTCAATAGAGGGGGGAGGAGCAGCAGCTCCATCGGCTGCCTCCATTAATCCGGAGGCCGCTCATGCTCTGAAGGAAGCGCTGCAATGCGCTTCCATCATGGAGGAGCACCACACCCTGATGGGTGCGGTTATGGAAAAGGTTCAGTCTATGAAAAGCAGACTGAACGAAGCCTTCAACAGCCTACTGGCGGGCTTTGAGGTATGCATGTAATTCTCATACAAGTTTTTCATATGAAAGGTTGAACCCATGTATAGACAGTAGCCCCTGAGACTCTGTCCGTATTTGAACAATCCGGACAGAGGATCCCAAGAAAAAATATTAACATACTATGCTAATGTGTGAGACAGGCATCCATGTTGCGGCTACTGCCCAGGCTGCACAGGTTTCCGAGCTCAATCGGAAGCTTCAATTGGCCGATGAGGAGCTCGACCGTGTCAACAAGCGGTTTGACGAGACGCAAGGTATGCAGCACTTACATACCAGAAGTGATATGTGTACTAATTCTTTTAACTTATTGAATTTTATTATTATATTCATAGTTGGCGTAGCTCAGGTCGAGTCCCTCAAGAGCGCTCTTGGCAAAGCCAAAAAAGAGGCGGAGGTGAACAGGGCGGCAGCTGACAAAGCGGCGAAGGAGTTGGAGGCGAAGCAAACTGCCCACCAAAAACATGAGGCCCGGGTGGGCGAAGTCGAGCAAGAGCTCAAGGACGCCATTACTAAGTGCGAGTCCTTGGAGCAGAAGACTTCGGACCAAGAGTCCAAACTCACCAAGGCTCTCCAGGATATCAAGGAAGCCCAGGTTGAGTCCTAGGGTGCCCGCCAGGAGATCCAGTAGGCGAGGCAGATAGCAGCTGGTAAGGCTCTTCTATAGAGAAAATTTGTAAGTAGGAGATACATCTTGCTGACCCGAGTTTGGAGTTCTCCAGGCACGTTTGCGGAGCTGTCGAGGAGTGTTGCTGACGCCACGGAGTTCTTCCGAGCTAAAGAGGGGAGCTCGACGGAAAAGCTGTTCTGGTCGCAGTATCTTGCGCCAGACCATCCGATGCCCCTCAGCGACCAGCTGAAGCAGCTGACCGAGCTGCATAGGATGGCTGGGTTGGCCATGAAGGATTGAATAGTCCAACTTTGGCCAGCCGAGCCCATGCCCAGCAGCTTCTTCGGACTTGTGAAGCAGCTCATTGACGCGCGTCCTCGGATTGACTCCATAAAGCGGTCGGCCTGCATAGAAGGTGCCCAGATGGCCTTCGCCCGCATCAAGATGCAATGGGCGAAGATAAAGGCTGCCGAAATTGCAACCGCAGGGCCGCCCGAAGGCAAGGATCACCGGAGGCCGGAGAGGTACTTCAGTGAGGTCCTCGAGGGTGCCCGAATTGTAGAGGGCCAATGTTCAAAGGACATCATATTTGAGTAGTGGAGTTTGGTGTGTAAAGACCATGTAATGAACTCATGATGTGAAATATTTATGCTTGTGCCTTATGATTTTGTTAGTTTATCCTCCTGTGCGGCCGTTATATTTCTGTAGATTGCCATTCGTCGGCTTCCGCCCCCATGAAAGTATTTCCGGGTGTTCACAAATGCGTAACCGCTCTTTATCCAATGTCTTGGTCCGTGGAGGAGGCGTCTGATACGTCCATTTTGCATCATGCTTTTATATCAATATTTATTGCATTATGGGCTGTTATTACACATTATATCTCAATACTTATGGCTATTCTCTCTTATTTTACAAGGTTTACCATGAAGAGGGGGAATGCCAGCAGCTGGAATTCTGGCTGGAAAAGGAGCAAACGTTGGAAACCTATTCTGCACATCTCCAAAAGTCCTGAGACTCCACGAAACAACTTTTTAGATTCCGGACGCCTAAACTTACCGTTCACGCATACGGGAGTCCCAACTAGACAAGAGAGGTGGTCTTCTTCCTTGTATCTTGATAGCCCATCAGTCCGGCCCATATCGAATAGACTGTACGCCCAAGGACCCCTTAGTCCAGGACTCCCTTGGACGCTATGGTGGATTTCAAGGTTACCCAAGCAGCGGAGATGGCGGATGAAAGATCATGGATGCCGCCTAGAGGGGGGGGGGGTGGTGAATAGGCGCTTTAAAATAATTACGGTTTAGGCTTGAACAAATGCGAAATAAAACTACATTTAATTTGTTAACCACAAAGCATAAAACAACTAAGCTCACATATGTGCACCAATAACTTATGCTAATCAAGATAAACAACTAAGTGATAGCAAGATATATAACCTGAAACACTATGGCTATCAGAAAATAAAGTGCATAAGTAAAGGGCTCGGGTAAGAGATAACCAAGGCACACAGAGACGACGATGTATCCCAAAGTTCACACCCTTGCGGGTGTTAATCTCCATTTGGAGCAGTGTGGAGACATAGCTCCCCAAAATGCAACTAGGGCCACCATAATTTCCTCACGCCCGCGCACAATGCAAGATGCCTTGATTCCACTAAGGGACCCTTGAGGGCGGTCACCGAGCCCATACAAATGGAAACCCTTGGGGGCGGTCACCGGACCCGTACAGTTTGGCGAGACTTGGGGGCAGTCACCGGAACCCGTACAAATTGCTCGAGGCAATCTCCTCAACTTAATTGGAGACCCTGACGCTTGTCTTGGAGCTTTCCACCACAATGATTGAGCTCAGCGACACCACCAACCGTCTAGGGCGCCCAAGCACCCAAGAGGCACAAGCTCTAGGGTGCCCAAACATCCAAGATTAATAACCTTCTCAACTTTCACTTCCACGTATCACCGTGGAGAACTCAAACCGATGCAACTAATGCAATGACAAGAACACACGAAGTGGTCAAGTCCCTCACTCCCAAATCCACCATAAAAACAAAAGCTATGGAGGAATATGAGAGGAACAAGGAGAACACCAAGAACTCCAAGATCTAGATCTAAGGGGTTCCCCTCACATATAGGAGAAAGTGATTGGTGGAATGTGGATCTAGATCTCCTCTCTGTTTTCCCTCAAAAACTAGCAAGAATAATTGGAGGGATTGAAAGATAGCAAGCTCGGAGAAGGTCAAAATCGGGGGGGGGGGGGCAAATACGAGCTCGAAGGATAAGAACCATTGGGGGAAGAAGACCCCTTTTATAGGTGTGAAAAATGCAACCGTTATGCTCTGTGCCCGTGCACAAGCGGTACTACCGCTCCTAGGAGCAGTACTACTACTTCAGGAGGCAGTACTAGAAGATATTGTGGTACTAAGTTAGTTGTCAGAGCAGTAGTACTACCCGAAGAGGTACTACCAGGCAGTACTACCGCCCTAGTACCGTGAAAAAAGCTGCGAGGGACTGCAGAAGCAAAAAGATAAGTGGAAGTGTAAGCAGAGATAGAATGCGGCAGTACCGTACAAGAGGTACTACCAGACCTTAGTGGTACTACCACTTGAATTCCCAGGGCTACAACAAGAGTTGCAATAGTGAGGTAGAAATGTGAGCCATAGTGCCACTGGAGCGGTACTACCACTCGCCACTACCTCCCTACTACCGCTGAAGCGCTAAAGAGTCCAGTAGCCCAAAAACAAGCAGTAGTGCTTGTGGCACTGGAACTGCAGAAGTACCGCGCAAGCGGTACTACTGCTGCCCAGAGTGGTACTACCGCTAGAGAGCAACAGAAAGGCCTCAGCAAAACCGATGGAACTAGGAAAACCAAAACTGCCATATATAACTTCTGGAAATGACCTCCAAATACAGCAAACTCAAGCTTGTTGGAGAGATGATGACAAGTACTATCCAACAATGCCTATGAAATAGAGATCTGAACCCTCTCCCAATGAAGAACCAACATAAACTCCAACATCGGAAACATCATAGAAGATGCATATGAACCCAGTTTTCGATGAACTCGAGCTTGTCATGAAGATGACCATAAGCTCTAGAACTCAGAAACAGAAACACCAAACAAGAATAAAGAAAGATGCTGCAAAGATGCAATGGTTTGAGCTCTCTATGAATGATACGATCAAGCTAGTCACCCGAGAGCCCCCATTGGTAGTACGTCAATCGATCCTACAACCTTGTCCTCTCACTACCGCCATGGGACCGGTAAAAATGGAAACCTATCAAGGGCAAACCTTTGCCTTGCACATAGTCCACTTGAGCTAGATGATGATGGTCTTGACTTCCTCAAGTTGGACCACCTTTCTTGATTGTGTTGGCTCGATGAATACTGGTTGATTGCTCCCCCATACTCCACTATGGGCGAGCCACTCTTTGGCCCATCTTCACAAGTCCATTGTCACCACAATGGATGGCAAGCTTCAAGGACGCGATCTCTTCATGATGCTCCGCTTCGTAAGTGCATCTAGTGCCCCTTAGTGATTTTGGTGTATTGAAGACTTATAGGTTAAGGGACTAATATGTTTGTGAGTGTACACAGGCTCTATAAGTCGATGAGGAGTTTGATATTTATGATGAAAGTCGACCCCTAAAAATGTATGTCTTCACCTGAAGACTTTGGTTCTCGTGAAGTTTTTGAAAGTTAAGAAATTGGTGTGACCTTGAAGACTTGGATATTAATGCAAGGATTATGAAGCGTGAAGACTTTTGTTTTAGTAGTTTCATTTTCTCTTTCTTGAGTCATAGGAAACACCATACTATTAAAGGGGGTCGAGATAATAATAAGGAAAGTGATTTCCAAGTGATGCTCAACTCAAATCATACACCTACCCAATCCTTCGAGTGAAGCCATTGGAAATCTCATATCAGTTCAGTCAATTTCTTCAGTGACATAGATGAAGATCTTCTGGTCTCTGAGGAATTTGTTCTGACTGAGGAGTTAGGAATTCGCCAGTGCGGATTGCCTACACAGTGAGGAACATGATAGACCCGAGGACTTTAAACCTCAAATATCCGACCATTGCTGTGCTATGCGCCAGCTGTCCCTAAATATCTATCCACCTAACGGTCATATTATTGAAGGGCATTTATGTCTTATCATGTCGGACTGCTCCCTAGGCTATAAATAGCCACCCCCTACAACCACTAGCTGGTTGGCTGCTCCGAGAGAAACTGACACTTGTCATTGAGAGCATCCCATCCTCCGAGGACTTTGCGCGAAAATCATCAAGTGAGGAAAAAACCCCAAAACCCAAACACCTACAACCCAAAATGATTGAGCATCACTGAAGAGATTGTTCCTGTGTGGAACCGATGCTTTTTACCTTTGAGGACTGTGTATCCTCCAGACGGTTAGGCTTCATGGTCTGAGCATCCAAGAGGAATTGTGGATCGTCGAGTGACCAAGTCTGTGAAGGTTTGGAAGTCACCTGAAGACTTACCACGAGTGATTGGGTGAGGTCTGTGTGACTTTTTCTCAAGGAGAATACGGTGAGGATTGTGTGTCCAGGACTGTGCGTCCTCGGGTTTAAATACCCAGCCGCTCCAATCAGACATACAATTGTCACAGTAGTTGGAATTGGTCTACCAAATCATTGTCTTCACCAAGCCAACTAGTCCTATTTCCTAAACCCTTTCATTTCCTCATTCATGTGTTGATGGACCTGATCATTACTATTTGAAGACTTTGACTGAATACTTTCTCTATTTCCTCAATCCTAATTCTTCAGTCACATAGTCTTCAGCCTGCTTATCCTGTTTTCACGCTATCTGTACTCTGTGCTTGTTTTCATTTCATCATGATGACTATCCTTTTGCTCTGTTATGCTTATACCTGAGTACTTATTCGGCTGCTAGTGTGTCATTGTAGGAATTTCTTCACCTAGAAATTCCTCAGTGACGAATTTGTAAAAAAACGCCTATTCACCCCCCTCTAGTCGATATAACACACTTTCAATTAGTATCAGAGCAAGGTACTCCCTTATTCTGTGTCATTTTGGTTTAACCACCTAGAGTGTTAGTTATGTAGACTGCAGGAGTGATCGAGGTCTCGGCTGGGTGTCCTACCTTCGATGGATATACTACCCCTACTAAAAGAAAAAGATGAGCATGCATCTTGAGGCAATTGATAACGATCTCTGGTATATCATGGAAAATGGTGTTCCCTTAGTCACTCCGTCTATGAATGCTGCTAATGTGAAGAGATTCAAGCAACTCGACTCTTCAACTAAGAATATCATATGTGGTCATCTGAGCAAAGGACAATATGACAGAGTGAGTGCTTTGGAAACAACAAAGCTGATCTGGGACAGACTGTCCACGGTCAATGAAGGAGTCTCCACTCAACATGACTCCCCGAGTTGATGTTCTTCGCAATCTCTTCAACCGCTTCATAAGACTCGACAACGAAAATATTCAGCAAACCTTCAACCGCCTCACTGACATCTCAAATGAGCTTCAAGCACTTGGTGCCACTGACATCACCGACCATGAGGTGGTGAAGAAATTGCTGAGATCACTTGATTCCTCATTCGATACTCTTGCACTGATGATTCAAGAGCAAGGAGACTACAAGTCATTAGATCCTGCTGCTATCCTCGAGAGGCTAAATACTGATGAGTTCCATCTTGCTGAGAGGAGAGACCTCTATGGGCTGAGCTATGGAAGATCACGCGCACTGAAGGCCAAGGTAGTTTGTAAAACTGAAGGTGAAGATTCTAGTAGCAGCCTTGGTGATCCTGAAGAACTGAGCCAGGAGCTAGCAATGCTCGTGAAGAAATTCCAGAAGTTCTCTCATCATGGTCGCTTTGGAAAGTCTTCAAGAAGTGATGATTCCTTATCCCGTGACTACAAAAAGAGGACTTGCCACAAATGCAAGAAACCTGGTCACTACATGTCTGATCGTCCTTAGTGGGAAAAGGAATCAAAGAAGAAGAAGTACAAAGATGACGATTCTGATGACTCAAAGAAGAAGAAGAAATCTTCAAAGTCCTCATCATCAAAATATTCAAAGTCTTCATCTCACAAGAAGAATAGTTCCAAGAACGCTCGGGCATTTATTGGCAAGGAAATGGACTCTGAAGCAGAATCTGAGGAAAATGTGGAAGAGGAGGAATCTGAGGAGTCAGACTCTGGTGTGGCGAGCCTAGCCCTCGCTACTGCTTACGTCAGCAAGTCCATCCACAATGCTGAAGAAAATGACCTCCCCAACACTACTGACAAGAGCGTCGATGACTATGCTCCCACCTATTGCTTCATGGCAAAAGGTGCCAAGGTACTCAAACATCCCCCCTCTAAATCTAGTGAGGATGAATCTGATGGCAATCTCAAACCTAGCTATTCCAAACTTGCTAAGATTGTTGTCAAACAACAAAAGGCTTTGGAAAGGGTTCAAAATCTACTAGAAAAAAGCGATGACCTATTGGGTGAGAAATTGAATTGAACTAAGACTTTGACTGATAATCTTCAGAGACTCCAGTTTAAGTTTGAGAATCTTCAGGGTCATCATAACTCTCTCTTAGCTGATCATGAGAAGATTTCTTATGAATTTCTTTAGAGAAAGCAAGATCTTGAGAAGTTAAAAGTGAGTTATGATGATCTTCAGAAGGAAAACGATTCATTGCTTGCTCAACAGATCAGTTCTGCTCAGGAAGAATTTAATCCATCATGTTTGAAATGCGTTGAGCGTGAATCTGCTAATTCTTCACCTGAATGTTCAAATACTTCTATTACTGCAAATTCTTCGACTGTCTCTGTGGTCACAAATTCCTCATCTAAGGATACCACAAGTATCACTGACGATAATGCATGGCCGAAGGAATTGTATGTGACAGGCATTTACAAAAGCCTCAAAGGGCATCAGATTCTTTGTGATGTGCTCAAAAAGCAGATCTTGAACAGGAACCCTAGGAAAGAGGGTATTGCCTTTGAGAGGAAACTAAATGCTGATGGGACCTATAGGAAACCTGAGCAATATCCCAAAACCTCATGGGTTGCTGCAAAAGGACCTCCCATAGATCCATGGTCTTTATCTGGCTTTACTTGTGAATCTTCATATTCCTCTGATGAGTCATTTGATTCCAACTATAAACTGTTCAAGAATCAGAATGGTGAAGTATTTGCTCGATATGTTGGAACTAACTACAGGAACGGTCCCCCTATGAAGAAAATCTGGGTTCCCAAAAGGTGCCTTGAAAGTCTTCAGGTGAATGTCATCATGACACCACCTGTGAAGAATAGGAACCCCAGATCAAATTCTTCATATGGATCAAAATCTTCATATTGATCCAAGTCCTCACATGGACTGAATTCTTCATCTGGATCAAATTCCTCACGTGGATCCAAATCCTCATATGAACATCATCGTGCTAACATTTTTGTTTTGCAGGGAAAGTCTAAAGGCTATGAATATGTGCATTATTCTTCAAACCATTATGTTCACGAGTCCTAGAAGAATTTCTCTGCTTATTCATATGCTTACCCTAACCCCTCTTCTGTGAAATGAAGTGCACTGGCTTCTATGCCATCTTTCTCTTATGGAGCTCGCAGAATGATGAACTCTTTTCCACCCCTCCAGATGTGGGTGGTGAAGAAAAAGAACTAATCTCTTATGTAGGGTCGGGTCTCCAGACGAACTTAATCGTTTGAAGAATTTGCTGGAGACCTGAATATGCTTGAATGGACGCAAGCTAATCATGTAGAAATGAATTATTCATTTCTCACGTCCTCATATTACTATATCTATTATACTGTTGATGAAATTCAATCTGATGAAATTGATATCATATTCTTCACTGATGAAGTATATGGGTTCATAAGTTGTACTAATTCATCTGCAGGATGAACAACCCAAAGCTACTAAGTGGGTCCTCGACAGTGGATGTACAAATCTCATGACCGGGGATAGGAACTTATTGATGGACACTACTTTATCCCCCTCTCATCTGAAGCATATCACCTACACTGAGAAAGGCAAAAGCAAGGTATTGGGTCTAGGTAGGGTTGCAATCTCAAAGGATAGACACATGGACAAAGTCAAGCTTGTCGAGTCCTTAGGATTCAACCTCATGTCTGTCTCAATGCTTTGTGATCTTGATATGGTTGTCATCTTTAGCAAATATCGCTGCATTGTGCTAATGGAATCTGACAAATCCAAAGCCTTCAAAGGCTTTAGGAGAGGAGAATTGTATATTGTTGATTCCTCTGCAGGACCACAGCCTGCCACATGTCTACTTGCAAAAGCTTCAGAAGTCTGGTTATGGCATCGACGACTTGGTCATGCTGGGATGAGGAACTTGCATACACTAGCAAAGAAGAAGCATGTCATTGGTATCGAGGGTGTCAAATTCCTCAAAGATCATCTTTGTGGGGCTTGTCAGGCTGGAAAGATCACCAAAGCCAAGCATCCCTTGAAGACTATCATGGCCACTTCTCGTCCCTTGGAATTACTTCACATGGATCTCTTTGGCCCTACTCATTATGCCACATTCACAAATTCTGCATCTTTATATGGCTTTGTCATTGTTGATGATTATTGTCGTTACACATGGGTGCATATCATCACTTACAAAAATGAAGTGCAGGAAGTCTTCAAACGATTTTCCTCAAGAGAATGTACCAACTTCGGTGTGAATATCAAGCATATCCGTAGTGATAATGGGACCGAGTTCAAGAATACTGGTCTTTATGAACTTGGTATTACTCACGAGTTATCTGCTCCCTATACTCCTCAGCAGAATGGCATCGTGGAGCGCAAGAACAAGACTCTTGTTGAGATGGCTTGCGCTATGCTTGATGAATACAAGACTCCACCTTGTTTCTGGCCTGATGCTATTGATACTGCATGCCACATCATCAATAGGGTATATCTTCACAAATTCTTCAAAAAGACCTCATATGAACTCCTTACTGACAAGAAAACCAATGTAAGTCATTTCAAAGTCTTCGGTGCTAAATGCTGGATTAGAGATCCTCATCATAATTCTAAATTTGCACCGAAACCACATGAGGGTTTTATGCTTGGTTACAGAAAGGACTCACACACCTACAGAGTCTTCAACACCTATCATCACAAGGTTGTTGAAATTGTAGAAGTGCCGTTCGATGAGACTAATGGCTCACAAAGAGAGCACCTACCTCCTATGATAGATGAAAGGTCACCTGAGGAATACATCAAGTTCAAAGCTACTGACGATGCATCCCTACCAAAGAATATGCTGAAGAAGTCATTCCCGAACATGAATAAAATCATGCTGGTGTTACTGAAGAAAATGTTGTGCCAAAACAAATTCGTCAACCTACTCATCCTCGTGTTGCAAATGAAGTGCAGATTGAGAGTATCATCGACGACATCAATGCACCAGGTCCTCTCACGTGATCAAAAGCTTTACATTTGTCTAACTTTTGTGGGTATTTTGCGTTTGTCTCTATCACAGAGCCCACCAAAGTTGATGAAGCATTTTTGGAGCCTGCATGGATTCAAGCTATGCAAGATGACTTGCATCAATTCGAGCTCAACAATGTGTGGGAGCTTGTCAAGCGACCAGACCCACGCAAGCACAATATCATCGGCACCAAATGGATCTACCGCAACAAACAAGATGTAAATGGCCTTGTGGCGAGGAATAAGGCTCGTCTTGTAGCTCAAGGCTACACACAGATTGAAGGAATTGATTTTGATGAAACTTTTGCACCTGTTGCTAGACTTGAGGCTATTCGCATATTGCTTGATTATGCTAACCATCATAATATCATCTTACATCAAATGGATGTGAAAAGTGCATTCCTCAATGGTAATCTTGAGGAAGAAGATGTTGCTTAACCACTAGGTTTTGAGGATCCAAAACTTTGAAACCACATCTTCAGACTCAACAAGGCCCTCTAAGGCCTCAAGCAAGCTCCTCGGGTGTGGTATGATACATTGAAGGAATTCCTCATGAAGAAAGGCTTCAAACCCGGTTCACTTGACCCAACTCTTTTCACGAAAGCATATGATGATGAATTATTCATGTGCCAAATATATATTGATGATATTATCTTTGGCTGTACTAACCAATGTTATAGTGACGAATTTACCTATATGATGAGTGAGGAATATCAAATGTCTATGACGGGAGAGTTGAAATTCTTCTTAGGTCTTCAAATTCGTCAACAACACAATGACATATTCATATCCTAGGACAAATACCTCAAGGATGTGTTGAGGAAATTCGGCATGCAAGATTACAAAGGCGTCAAAATCCCTATGCTCACAAATGGCCATCTATGCACCGATGAAAATGATAAAGACTTCGATCAAAAGGTATACCGCTCCATGATTGGCTCTTTATTGTATATATGTGCATCTAGGCCAGTATTATGCTTAGTGTTTGCATGTGTGCCCGATTTCAAGCTACACCGAAGGAATCACACCATAAGGCTGTGAAGCATATTCTTTGATATCTAGCTCACACTCCAACACTTGGATTATGGTATCCCAAGGGCTCGGCTTTTGATCTCATTGGATATTCTAACTCTGACTATGCTGGTGATCGGGTGGATCACAAGTCAACACCAGGCACATGTCATTTCCTTGGACGATCCTTGGTATGTTGGTCCTCGAAGAAGCAGAATTGTGTATCACTCTCTACTGCTGAAGCTGGGTACATTGCTGCTGGATCTTGTTGTGCTCAATTGCTATGGATGAAGCAAACCCTCAAGGACTATGGCATCAATGTGAAGAATGTGCCACTCTATGGCGACAATGAGAGTGCTATCAAGATTGCTCATAATCCAGTTCAGCACTCGAAGACAAAGGACATCCAGATTCGTCATCATTTTCTTCATGACCATGTGTTGAAGGGCGACATCTCCATCGACCACGTGAATACTGAACATCACCTGGCAGATATATTCACAAAGCCATTGGATGAGAAGAGATTTAGCAAGTTGCGATGTGAGCTAAATATCTTACAATCTTCGAATGTTTGAAAAAGACACACATCCTAACACTTACGTAAAATTGATGACTTGGATGTGCAACGCACGAAGTAACGTTTTTCTTCAATCGATGAAGACTAACCCTCTAAGTGTGAATAAATTAATGAATATTTTGATTCTCAGAACCCTACGACAATTATACGCGGTGTCTGTAATCATCATTCTTATACGTTGGGTTACGCCACCAACCAAAGTTGAAAATCTTTAATTTGAGTTTTTGCAACATCTTCAAATTCTTCAACTTCGCAATTTCCTTAGTCTTTCCGACTATGTTCTTCATTGCTCTCTCTCTCTCTCTCTCTCTCTCTCTCTCTATATATATATATATATAGGGTGGGTCTATTATGATAACACCCGTTAAGACCTTATTATGCTAACAATTGAGCTTATTCTGCTAACACCCTTGTCACAACCACCCGACTCGAGACGACACGACAATAAAAAAAGCAGGTATACCCGAGCCGAAAAACTGCCCCACTCCTCGCACATTATCTCGCCGTGCCTGCCCACCTCCTCCCACCTTCTTCCATCGTACCACCTCCCTCCCTCACCCACGACTTCCACTAATGGCCGGCCGATTGCTATCTCTTGAGCACTACGTTGGATTTCCCCGAAGAGGAGAGGATGATGCAGCAAAGTAGTGTAAGTATCTCTACTCCTAATGTCTCAGTTGGTAGGTCGCGTTCCAGGTTTTATTTTCATCCCACCATTTTCGTCTGGTTTTTTTCGTCCTCTCCTCCACCCCACCCCACACAGGCCAAAAAACCCCACACCCGGCAGAAAAAACGCTCCATCGATCCCATCCTTCATTGCCGACTCCTCTCGATCCCATCTCTACTCCAATACGAGCCGCCGCCGAGATCCGACCGCCACCACCGCTGGCCAGCCTCCCCACCGATGTGCGCGCCGGGTCGCCGCTCCCGCTCCCGCAGCCGAGCATAGCCGCAGCGGCGGAGCCCCAGCCGCCACCATGTTCCTCCTGCTCTCCGGCAAGTCCGCCCAGGACCAGCAGCTCCTCGCCTCCACCGCCGGCGAGCTCTCTCTGGCAGAGGAGGGCGGGGGCGACCTCGCCGTCTCCCTCGCGTTCGACGCCAGCGGGGATGCGGGCTGATGCGGCCGCCTACATGAGCGTGCTCCAGGCGCGGCGCTTCGGGTGGTGGATGCGTTGGTCGCCGCAGATGGCATCCACGCACTACCTCCTGATACAGTGAGTGCAAGATTTTGTTCTTTTGAGTCTCGCTCCATCAGAAAAAGTAATAAACAATTAATTTCCTCTTGAAATCGCTCAAATTGGGCTTACTCTTTGCTTCCCCTATGTCTATAGGAACTTCGCCAAACTTCCGGTGGGCGTCGTGTGCGCCACATACATGCAGTTCAAAGGCAGAGGTGTGTCAAATATGTATGCCAATTGGTGCTTGTTTTTTTTGTCCCTTTTAGTGTGTATCTCTGATGATTTTTCAATCTCGGTGATCAATGTCTGTCAATTTGGTGGGTAGATGAATTGTGCTGTTTTGTTTGTTGTATGTTTAGTTGATGATTCGCTTGACATATCCACAAGGTACAGTATGTGTGATCCAACCACACGTTGCATAGTTGAATTCCGAAGCAATTAGCTTGATTACCTGCAGTCCATCTAATTCTCATCTAATGCTGATTAGTTTAAGCGAGTCAACACATAGGACGGAAAGACCCTTTTATAGTTTTCTCAAGGGGAGTGTACCATGTGCGGGGGCATATCTCTGTTCCTTTGTATGGTTGTTTAACAATTTGTGAAATGCTTGTAGTATGATAATCTAGATAGTGGGGATATGTTACAGAAAGTGCTATGCCTGGCCTCACATGTACATGATTTGGTTTATCGTTAAGTGCTCTCTTTCCTACTAAATTTCACATCTGCCATCTGAAAAAAACAAATCCACATTTACCTGATTTCAAGTTCTTATGGACCTTATGGTGAAGTATTTAAGTAATTTTAGTCGGCTCAAAAGGCTCCAAGCTTCTTTGTCTATCATTTCCTGTTCAAAACTGACAACAGAACTTTGTGAAGCCTTTCAGTTTGTCTTTGTTTCAGTTACTTTACCATTCGGTCTTGATGCCTGAACTATGTGAACATTGTCAGCTTAGTAAAATGGTATGAACTTGTGTGCCATACACATAGCGGGTCGAAAAACTACCATTGTATTTGCATATACTGCTTGTGGCACAATTTTCTGAAAACGTGTTGGTGGTCAATGGTCAACAAAAGTTTTCAGCATTCGGCACGGTGTTAATATTCTTGAATTTATTGTGCTTCTAGAATTATAGATTTCCGAATAATTAGATGGTCAGCTATGCAATGTAATATTCTCATAGTATTGAAATCTTCTGTTCTGCAAATAGTCCTTCAGCAAATGGCGCTTACACTTAATATGGGATACTCCAAATCCATAAGAATAGGCTATATCTGATATTTTCTCCATACAGAGTCGGCAACGACTTGATTTATATTTTCCACTACTTGTCAATATGATGGCCCATTGTAAATAACTGAGGCCTAGCGATCACTTATACTTGGGAACTACTTTTCAGTGATAGCTGTAATGACTAAGGTACTATTTTTTCTTTCTTAAAGATTGATTTCTTCAGTGGTGTGTGTTTTACAGTTTTGATAAGATTCCATTGCCAACACACTTTCTTTCTTGACAGGGAACTACGGCGGGCTTATGCGTACTGAACTATATTCGAAACTATCAGAGTGTATAGCAGATTAGAGCAGATTACAGCAACCTTAAAGGTAAAATGATCTGAACATTTTTTTACACAATACACAGGTAGTACATCTCTACTCCTAATGTCTCAGTTGGTAGGTCGCGTTCCGGGTTTTATTTTTGTCCCACCATTTTCATCCGGTTTTTTTCGTCCTCTCCTCCACCCCACCCCACACAGGCCAAAAAAACCCCACACCCGGCAGAAAAAACGCTCCATCGATCCCATCCTTCATTGCCGACTCCTCTCGATCCCATCTCTACTCCAATACGAGCCGACGCCGAGATCTGACTGCCGCCGCCGCTGGCCAGCCTCCCCACCGATGTGCGCGCCGGGTCGCCGCTCCCGCTCCCGCAACCGAGCATAGCCGCAGCGGCGGAGCCCCAGCCGCCACCATGTTCCTCCTGCTCTCCGGCAAGTCCACCCAGGACCAGCAGCTCCTCGCCTCCACCGCCGGCGAGCTCTCTCTGGCGGAGGAGGGTGGGGGCGAGCTCGCCGTCTCCCTCGCGTTCGACGCCAGCGGGGATGCGGGCTGATGCGGCCGCCTACATGGGCGCGCTCCAGGCGCGGCGCTTCGGGTGGTGGATGCGTTGGTCGCCGTAGATGGCATCCACGCACTACCTCCTGATACAGTGAGTGCAAGATTTTGTTCTTTTGAGTCTCGCTCCATCAGAAAAAGTAATAAACGATTAATTTCCTCTTGAAATCGCTCAAATTGGGCTTACTCTTTGCTTCCCCTATGTCTATAGGAACTTCGCCAAACTTCCGGTGGGCGTCGTGTGCGCCACATACATGCAGTTCAAAGGCAGAGGTGCGTCAAATATGTATGCCAATTGGTGCTTGTTTTTGTTGTCCCTTTTAGTGTGTATCTCTAATGATTTTTCAATCTCGGTGATCAATGTCTGTCAATTTGGTGGGTAGATGAATTGTGCTGTTCTGTTTGTTGTATGTTTAGTTGATGATTCGCTTGACATATCCACAAGGTACAGTATGTGTGATCCAACCACACGTCGCATAGTTGAATTCCGAAGCAATTAGCTTGATTACCTGCAGTCCATCTAATTCTCATCTAATGCTGATTAGTTTAAGCGAGTCAACACATAGGACGGAAAGACCCTTTTATAGTTTTCTCAAGGGGAGTGTATCGTGTGCGGGGGCATATCTTTGTTCCTTTGTATGGTTGTTTAACAATTTGTGAAATGCTTGTAGTATGATAATCTAGATAGTGGGGATATGTTACAGAAAGTGCTATGCCTGGCCTCACATGTACATGATTTGGTTTATCGTTAAGTGCTCTCTTTCCTACTAAATTTCACATCTGCCATCTGAAAAAAACAAATCCACATTTACCTGATTTCAAGTTCTTATGGACCTTATGGTGAAGTATTTAAGTAATTTTAGTCGGCTCAAAAGGCTCCAAGCTTCTTTGTCTATCATTTCCTATTGAAAACTGACAACAGAACTTTGTGAAGCCTTTCAGTTTGTCTTTGTTTCAGTTACTTTACCATTCGGTCTTGATGCCTGAACTATGTGAACATTGTCAGCTTAGTAAAATGGTATGAACTTGTGTGCCATACACATAGCAGGTCGAAAAACTACCGTTGTATTTGCATATACTGCTTGTGGCACTATTTTCTGAAAACATGTTGGCGGTCAATGGTCAACAAAAGTTTTCAGCATTCAGCATGGTGTTAATATTCTTGAATTTATTGTGCTTCTAGAATTATAGATTTCCGAATAATTAGATGGTCAACTATGCAATATAATATTCCCATAGTATTGAAATCTTCTGTTCTGCAAATAGTCCTTCAGCAAATGGCGCTTACACTTAATATGGATACTCCAAATCCATAAGAATAGGCTATATCTGATATTTTCTCCATACAGAGTCGGCAACGACTTGATTTATATTTTCTGCTACTTGTCAATATGATGGCCCATTGAACTGAGGCCTAGCCATCACTTATACTTGGGAACTACTTTTCAGTGATAGCTATATTGACTAAGGTACTATTTTTTCTTTCTTAAAGATTGATTTCTTCAGTGGTGTGTGTTTTACTTTATAGTTTTGATAAGATTCCATTGCAACACACTTTTTTTCTTGACAGGGAACTACGGCGGGCTTATGCCTACTGAACTATATTCGAAACTATCAGAGTGTATAGCAGATTAGAGCAGATTACAGCAGCCTTAAAGGTAAAATGATCTGAACATTTTTTTTACACAATACACAGGTAGTACATAGTAATAGCCCTCTTAATAATTCCTATATAAAAGTATGATCTAAACATTTTGTTGAGTTGTTTTTGCACCAGATTGTTGGCCATTAACGGTTATCCATGGCACTAAAACTACTTGATATCAATACATTCACCTCACAACACTTGTTGGCAAAAACATGTGCTATAGCACCAAAGAAGTTGAGGTCAAATTAATAAGGTGATAGCTAAACTCCTTAAACTGGATATATTTGTGTTTTGTTTGCTTCAAGTATATAGACATATATTCCTTGATCAAAACTCATTGACACTGCTACCACTAATTTGCTTTAGGTCATCGACTTGAAGATTGATAAATATGGTTCTGTTATTATGCAGGAGTTGTGTGATCTGAGGAGAAACTATTCTCTTGCAAAACGGATAATTGTTGTAGGAATTAAAAGGCACATGATTGTACTGTTGTTCTGGGATTTCGTTTCTCACGTTCCTCGACCCTAATGTCCATGTGAGGTGTGAGTTCAATGGATAAAGGAAATCGCATTACTAATAGAATGGTAGGTAGAATCACGGTGATTCATACAAAAATTCACTTAATTTATCATATAATGAATCATATAATTTATCAGCTGCCTCAACGGCTCACACTTTTGCAAGTCTTCATATTTAGAAAATACGACTGAATTTGATAATTGGATCAAATGCAGTTATATGTGTTGTACTTGCTTTGGTTGAATCTGAAATTTTGTCAGAAACATAACAAACCACTTAGATATATATAGCATTGATCTGTGCAGAACTGAGAGATGTTGTGTTTTTACAGTTCTTACGCTGTCTGATTGAATTTTCTTATCCCACATTTTCTTTCAGATGCCGCAGCAAAGAAAATGCTCTCAGCCTTGGACGATCCATTCACTCGATTCTTGAAACCATTACCTTTTCTGAAGCAAGACTAGCTAGCACCCAAGGTGCCCTCGCAGCTGTAGGTTTATCCATTGGCTACCCGTTGGAGCATCACTTGCGGTGCTCTTTGTAATGTCACTTGGTGTGTTTTGTAGAAATGACTGTCTAGAGACGTTTTATCTTGATAATTGACAACATAAGAGTGCAAAATATTTGACAGCAGATTGCTTATGGTAAGACCTAGCTATTATTAATAATTTTAGTCCATTAAATGCGGTATTAGTGAAAGGGTGTTCCTTTATCATGGTTGAAGGTTGCATGACTTCTGCTAGGTGTTTTGATACTTTTCGGTCTCTACTTGAATGTTGCGTACCTAATTTTTTAGTGGCCAACAATCTTGCACTGATTCTTGCTAGGGGTCATCAAGGAAACTCAATAGATGGCTATTTCAATGGAGATTATACCAGAGGTGTTGTTTTGAAGTAAGCTCCTGCACACCATTCTTTTGTAGTTCTTTCAGAAGTAATGTTTCATTCTTTTACTTGAGACTAGAGTGGTTGATGCTCATTCATCTTAATTTAATACAGAGTATATGCCAGGAGAGAAAGATATACTTGAAACCTGATGAGGTCAATGATGTGGAGATTTTACCAGAGATGTTGTTTTCAAGTAAGATTTGTGTGATATTATACCGATCGCTCCAGCACGCCACATTGTTGCTCCACGGCAAAGGCAGCGAGGTAATTTATCTTTTCGCACCGATAAAATTTTCCTTTTCTTTTAGCCCACTCCTAGGTCTCTTCCGTTCATATTCTAATCACGCATGAAGAGCGGCGGTTTCGATGGCGACTGGCTGCCTGCTGCTTGCTTGTACGTGTGGAAGGCAGTTGTTCACGGCAGACCAATGAGCGGCGGCGGGTGGGCGCGACCACATGATGGTTGGAAGGTGGGCTTCCAGGCGTTCAACCTCGGCCACCATCGTACCACGATCTTTTTCTTGGGTTGCAGTTTCCACCTTGTTGTTGGGTGAGGTGAGTCATGATTTCTCTCCTCCCGCTTCATTTTTTAGAGATACTGAACTATAATTTCTGTTTTGTGCTCATGAGTTGCATACTTGGAGGTTTATTCGATTTAGATATACCACACACACACACGCACGCACACACACACACACACACACACATGCTCACACACGCACCCACACGCACACACACACACATGCACACGCACGCACGCGCACGCACACGCACACATGCACCCACACGCGCGCGTGCACACACACACACACACACACACTTATGATCTATAAGAGAAGCTGCGATTTTGGTAGTAGATGCGCGACAAAGTAGTGGTTGGTGTTGGGTTTAATCAATTATCAAATGTTTTGCCAATAACAGAAAATTACCTTCCTCGTAAATTTATTGTCTCTCTGTTTCATGGTCCAGTTGATTCATTGTTTGTCAGCACTCTTTGTGGATAATCAGACATGTGGTGCATGGCAAAATTAGGACAGGCTGAAGGCAGCAAATTCCGCGTCGGCCGTGCACATTGAGGAGAAGACATTGTCTTTGTATAAGTGCCCCTACAATCATCTCTTTACAGCAGAGATAAGGCCTTTAGGTAATTTGTGATGATCTTCTTAGCATTCTTAATTGATGACATTTCAAAAGGGAGATGATCCTCAACATTTCATAGTTATTTTTTGTACTGTTGTAATCTCAAATTTCACATTCGAACTTAACTTGTTACCAAATAATTTTGGAACAAAATTTTACTTTTACCTACCCTCCACAGAACCAGAGGTTCACGAGGACTTTTGTTGCTCTAATGCTTCTTCGATGACCATCTCGCCGTTCGCCCTTGCAGTTAGATATGGCTGCATAAATCACAGCGATGGATCCAGTCCTTCGCTAGGTCCAACCTACCCTGCACCAGCCTCAAGCATGTGAGACACTGTTACCTTGTGTTCTAACTGGTTACCACAATCAAATCCATTTTTGCCCAGTTAAATTAGTTAGCTCATTTTGTTGATAACTGAGTTGCATTGGTAATATATACTGAACTGTCTTTGGCATTCTGTTTTGCAATATATTCTACTCCCTTCGTCCCATAATGTAAGACGTTTTCTGACACTGGTGTAGTGTCAAAAAACGTCATACATTATAGGACTGAGAGAGTAATTGTCAGGATTTTTGCTACATTTTTGGTGTAGATTTTAGGGACATTAATGTAGTGCTGATGCCTTCCGTGCAGGTTATTCAGTCAACGCATATTCTGTCTTTTGGCATGTGTATGCTTGCTCTTGTGCTCATGTTGTAATCGTGACCTGTAATCAGTCCATGATCCTTGTGTGACCAGAAGTTGGGCATAACTGCATTGTTACTGAGAAGATGTGAATATTAACTTAGGGATCGGAGCTGAAGCTCTAGCCGATAGCAAAGATATGAAGTATGTGCTCTGTCTTATGTTTGCAAGTATATTGATGTAACTTCACATCTTGCCCCCGTATTGGGCAGATGCTTAAGAATGGAGTAACTCCTATGTGTACTGCCGCTGTAATCACACAACATGAATTTTCCGTTTTTGTGATCAGAAATTTTGCCAAGAAACTTGTTGGATTAACTATGATTTTGTCCTATTTACTACTAGCATTTATTCTTATCTCTCAACATATTCTTGCCCCTATCTAGGACAGTCGGAAGAAGAGAGCTTCGACTGGGAAACAGCATGTTGAAGCAATACCTCTTGTTGAACCACCCAAAACCAAAGAAGCCTCTTAGATTGCGAGAGGCCTGTTGTGTTTAGCAAGAAACATGGCGTAAAATATCCAAAATATCAAGAACACTATGTATTGGGCAGACCTGAAATACTAATATAAGTGTATCCAATTTTTCCTACAATTCCCTTCCTCGCCCATGGACGTGGACCACGTCTCTGGCTTTGCAAGTGCAAGGCTCCAAGCTAGGCCTTATTTTTCATAAAGTTTCTATTGATTTCTAATCAAAATATTTCTATTAGCGTAACCCTACCTGGCGACCTCCATCAGCCGGAGGCATTCCTGGAGTCAAGGCAAGCATGTTGACCAATTGACGTAAATGTGCAATGTAAATTTACCTAGGCGCTTTGTTTTTGAATCTGATGGGCGTTGTCTGATACGACTCCTCCGCATCATAAATTTACGTAGGATTAGATTAATGTTAAAAGACCCGTAGCAACGCACGGGCATTGTACTAGTTTCCCTTAGTTTTTGAGAACCAAGGTATCAATCCAGTAGGATACCACGCACAAGTCCCTCGTACCTACACAAAACGATAGCTCCTCGCAACCAACGCGATTAGGGGTTGTCAATCCCTTCACGGTCACTTACGAGAGTGAAATCTGATAGAGATGATAAATAATATTTTTTGGTATTTTTGGTATATAGATGCAAAGTGAAAAGTAAAAGGCAAAGTAAAAACAAAGCAAATAACAAAGTAATGGAGATTGATATGATGAGAATAGACCCGGGGGCCATAGGTTTCACTAGTGGCTTCTCTCAATAGCATAGATATTCTATGGTGGGTGAACAAATTAGTGTTGAGCAATTGATAGAATTGAGCATAATTATGAGTATATCTAGGTATGATCATGTATATAGGCATCACGTCCAAGACAAGTAGACCGAAACGATTCTTCATCTACTACTATTACTCCACTCATCGACCGCTATCCAGCATGCATCTAGAGTATTAAGTTAAAAACAGAGTAACGCCTTAAGCAAGATGACATGATGTAGAGGGATAAATTCATGCAATATGTTAAAAAACCCATCTTGTTATCCTCGATGGCAAGAATACAATACGTGCCTTGCTGCCCCTTGTGTCACTGGGAAAGGACAACGCAAGATTGAACCCAAAGCTAAGCACTTCTCCCATTGCAAGAACTACCAATCTAGTTGGCCAAACCAAACAAATAATTCGAAGAGACTTGCAAAGATAACTCAATCATACATAAAAGAATTTAGAGAAGATTCAAATATTATTCATAGATAAGCTGGATCATAAACCCACAATTCATCAATCTCAACAAACACACCACAAAAAGAAGATTACATCGAATAGATCTCCACGAGAGAGGGGGAGAACATTGTATTGGGATCCAAATAGAGAGAATAAGCCATCTAGCTACTAGCTATGGACCCGAAGGTCTGAAGTAAACTACTCACACTTCATCGGAGGGGCTATGGTGTTGATGTAGAAGCCCTCCGTGGTGGATGCCCCCTCCGGTGGAGCTCCGGAACAGGACCCAAGATGGGATCTCGTGGATACAGAAGGTTGCGGCGGTGGAGTTAGGTTTTTGGTTCCTGTTCTGATCGTTTGGGGGTACGTAGGTATATATAGGAGGAAGGAGTACGTCGGTGGAGCAACAGGGGGGCCACGAGGCAGGGGGGCGCGCCCTAGGGGGGCGCCCCCCACCCTCGTGACCGCCTCTATTACTTCTTGGAGTAGGGTCCAAGTCTCCTGGATCACGTTCGGTGAGAAAATCACGTTCCCGAAGGTTTCATTCTGTTTGGACTCCGTTTGATATTCCGTTTCTTCGAAACACTGAAATAGGCAAAAAAACAGCAATTCTGGGCTGGGCCTCCGGTTAATAGGTTAGTCCCAAAAATAATATAAAAGTGGAAAATAAAGCCCAATATAGTCCAAAACAGTAGATAAAGTAGCATAGATCAATCAAAAATTATAAATACCTTGGAGACGTATCAGGCACCCCCAAGCTTAATTCCTGCTCGTCCTCGAGTAGGTAAATGATAAAAAAGAATTTTTGATGCGGAGTGATACTTTGGCATAATTTCAATGCAAATCTTCTTAATTGTGGTATGAATATTCAGAACCGAAAGATTCAAGACAAAAATTCATATTGACATAAAAATAATAATACTTCAAGCATACTAATCAAAGCAATCATGTCTTCTCAAAATATCATGGCAAAAGAAAGTTCATCCCTACAAAATCATATAGTTAGGCTATGCTTCATTTTCGTCACACAAAGATGTTCCCAACTTTTATAGCCCCGATGACAAGCCAAGCAATTGTTTCATACTTAAATAATCTCAAAAAATTTCAACCTTCACGCAATACATGAGCGTGAGCCATGGATATAGCACTATGGGTGGAATAGAATATGATGATGGGGATTGTGTGGAGAAGACAAAAAAGGAGAAGGTCTCACATTGACGAGGATAATCAACGGGCTATGGAGATGCCCATCAATTGATGTCAACATGAGGAGTAGGGATTGCCATGCAACGGATGCACTAGAGCTATGTATGCTCAAAAGAAAACTAGTGGGTGTGCATCCAACTCGCTTGCTCATGAAGACCTGGCATTTGAGGAAGCCCATCGTAGGAATATACAAGCCAAGTTCTATAATGAAAAATTCCCACTGGCATAAAAAGACAACTTATGAGACTCACTACATGAAGAACAAGGTGCTACTTTGAAGCACAATATATGAGACTCACTACATGAAGAACAAGGTGCTACTTTGAAGCACAAGTGTGGAAAAAGAGATAGTAGCATTGCCCCTTTCTTTTTTCTTTTTTTTCTTTTTTTTCTTTTTTGTTTTTTTGGGCCTTTATCTTTTTTCTTTTATTTTGGCCTTTCTTCTTTTTTTTTCTTTCTTTTCTTTTTGGGCAATGCTCTAATAATGATGATCATCACACTTCTATTGATTAAAACATAAGGAGTACAACTCGAAACTTAGAACAAGATATGACTCTATATGAATGCCTCCGGCGGTGTACCGGGATGGTGCAATGAATCAAGAGTGATATGTATGAAAAATTATGCATGGTGGCTTTGCCACAAATACGATGTCAACTACATGATCATGCAATGGCAATATGACAAAAGTAATGTATGTCATGAATATGATGATGGAAGTTGCATGGCAATATATCTCGGAATGGCTATGGAAATGCCATGATAGGTAGGTATGGTGGCTATTTTGAGGAAGATATAAGGAGGTTTGTGTGTGATAGAGCGTATCGTATCACGGGGTTTGGATGCACCAGCGAAGTTTGCACCAACTCTCAAGGTGAGAAAGGGCAATGCACGGTACCGAAGAGGCTAGCAAAGGCGGAAAGGTAAAAGTGCGTATAATCCATGGACTCAACATTAGTCAAAGAACTCATATACTTATTGCAAAAGTTTAGAAGTGATCAAAAATCAAGTACTACGCCCATGCTCCTATGGGGATAGATTGGTAGGAAAAGACCATCGCTCATCCCCGATCGCCACTCATAAGGATGCACAAGCCAAGTACACTTCATGTTTCAAATTTGTTACACAACTTTAACCATACGTGCATGCTACGGGACTTGCAAACTTCAACACAAGCATTTCTCAAATTCAAAATTACTCAACTAGCACGACTTTGATATCATCACCTCCATATCTCAAAACAATTATCAAGAATCAAACTTATCTTAGTATTCAACGCAGTCAAAAGAAAGTTTCACATATCTTGAATACCAAGTATATTAATATTAAGCAAATTACCATGCTATTGACGACTCTCAAAATAATCTAAGTGAAGCATGAGAGATCAATAGTTTCTTTAAAACAAATCCACCACCGTGCTCTAAAAGATCTAAGTGAAGTACTAGAGCAAAAATTATCACGCTCAAAAGATATAAGTGAAGCACTATGAGCAAAACTATCAAGCTCAAAAGATATAAGTGAAGCACATAGAGTATTCTAGCAAATTCCAATTCATGTATGTCTCTCTCAAAATGTGTGTACATCAAGGATGATTGTGGTAAACTAACAAGCAAATACGCAAATAATACAAGACACTCCAAGCAAAACACATATCATGTGGTGAATAAAAATATAGCTCCAAGTAAATTACCGATGGAAGTAGACAAAAGAGAGGATGCCTTCTGGGGCATCCCCAAGCTTTGACTTTTTGGTGTCCTTGGATTATCTTGGGGGTGCCATGGGAATCCCAAAGCTTAGGCTCTTGCCACTCCTTGTTCCATAATCCATCAAAAGAATTCACCCAAAACTTGAAAACTTCACAACACAAAACTCAATAGAAATCTCGTGAGCTCCGTTAGAGAAAGAAAACAAAAGACTACTTAAAGGTACTGTAATGAACTCATTATTTATTTATATTGGTGTTAAACCTACTGTATTCCAACTTCTCTATGGATTATAAACTATTTTACTAGCCATAGATTCATCAAAATAAGCAAACAACACACACAAAACAGAATCTGTCAAAAACAGAACAGTCTGTACTAATCTGTAACTAACACAAACTTCTAGAACTCTAAATATCCTACCAAAATAGGAAGTCCTGGAAAATTTGTTTATTGAACAGCAGAAAATCAACGCAAAATCACGTTTCTGTGATTTAACAAAATTATATTCGTGCGTGCAAAATTTCTGTTTTTCAGCAGAATCAAATCAACTATCATCGTAGGTTATCCTATAGGTTCTACTTGGCACAAACACTAATTAAAACATAAAACCACATATAAACAGAGGCTAGATGGATTATTTATTCCTAAACAGAAGCAAAAAAAAAATTGGGTTGCCTCCCAACAAGTGCTATCGTTTAACGCCCCTAGCTAGGCATAAAAGCAAGGATAGATCTAGGTATTGCCATCTTTGGTAGGCAATCCATAAGTGGCTCTCATGATAGATTCATATGGTAATTTTATTTTCTTTCTAGAGAAGTGTTCCATGCCCTTCTTTAAGGGAAATTGGAATCTAATATTCCCTTCGTTTATATCAACAATTGCACCAATCGTTCTAAGGAAAGGTCTACCAAGAATAATATGACATGAAGGATTGCAATCTATATCAAGAACGATAAAATCTACGGGCACATAATTCCTATTTGCAACAATAAGAACAACATTAATTCTTCCCATAGACTTTTTAATAGTGGAATCCGCAAGATGCAAGTTTAGAGAGCAATCATCAAAGTCACGAAAATCTAGCAAATCACACAAAGTTTTGGGAATAGTAGACACTAGCACCCAAATCACACAAAGCATGAAACTCATAATCTTTAATTTTAATTTTAATAGTAGGTTCCCACTCATCATAGAGTTTTCTAGGGATAGAAACTTTCGACTCAAGTTTTTCTTCATAAGATTGCATCAAGGCATCAACAATGTGTTCGGTAAAGGCCTTATTTTGACTATAAGCATGAGGAGAATCTAGCACGGATTGCAACGAGGAAATACAATCAATTAAAGAGCAATTTTCATAATTAAATTCCTTGAGATCCAAAATAGTGGGTTTAGCAACATCTAGGTTTTTATTTATTTCAATCCCACTTTTATCAATTTCATCATCAAGATGTAGAAACTCAAAATTCTTAGAACGCCTTCTAGGTAAAGGAAGATCATATTCAGTTTCATCAAGATTCATATTGCAAAACAAAGATTTAATGGGGGACACATCAATAACTTTTAGATCTTCATCTTGATTTTCATAGGAATTGGAAGAACATGCTTTAATAAAGGCATCTTTGAAAGCACGCATCCTAGCGGTTCTTTCTTTGCACTCATCAATGAAAATTCTCATGGCTTCGAGAGACTCATTGATATCATGCTTAGGAGGAATAGATCTAAGCTTTAAAGAATCAATTTCAAGAGAAATTCTATTAACATTCCTAGCCAAATCATCAACTTTAAGCAATTTCTCTTCAAGCAAAGCATTAAAATTCTTTTGTGAATTCATAAACTCTTTAACACTACTCTCAAATTCAGAGGGCATCTTACTAAAATTTCCATAAGAGTTCTTGTAGGAATTTCCATAATTATTAGAAGGATTACTAGGATAAGGCCTAGGATTAAAATTCCCTCTATACGCGTTGTTTCCAAAACTATTCCTACCAACAAAATTCACATCCATAGATTCATTATTATTCTCAATCAAAGTAGACAAGGGCATATCATTGGGATCAAGAGGAGTATTTTTAGTAGCAAACATCTTCATAAGTTCATCCATCTTTTCACTCAAAACATTGATTTCTTCTATAGCATGCACTTGTTTACTAGAAGATCTTTCGGTGTGCCATTGACAATAATTAGCCATAATATTTCAAGCAATTTTGTAGCATCTCCTAACGTAATTTCCATAAACGTGCCTCCCACGGCCGAATCTAAAAGATTTCTAGAAAAAAATTCAATCCGGCATAAAAAGTTTGTATGATCCATAAATTCAAACCATGAGTAGGGCAATTGGCGAAGCATCAATTTCATTCTTTCCCAAGATTGGGCAACATGCTCATGATCAAGTTGTTTAAAATTCATAATATCATTCCTAAGAGTGATGATCTTAGCGGGAGGAAAATACTTAGAGATAAAAGCATCTTTGCACTTGTTCCAAGAATCAATACTATTTTTAGGCAAAGACGAAAACCAAACTTTAGCACGATCTCTAAGTGAAAACGGAAATAACTTCAATTTGACAATATTGTTATCCGTATCTTTCTTCTTTTGCACATCACACAAATCAACAAAATTGTTTAGATGAGTAGCGACGTCTTCACTAGGAAGGCCGGCGAATTGATCTTTCATAACAAGATTCAGCAACGAGGTATTGATTTCACAAGACTCATCATTATTAAGAGGAGCAATCGGAGTACTAAGGAAATCATTATTATTGGTATTCGAGAAGTCAAAAAATTTAGTATTATCTTGCGCCATGGCAACAAGTAATCCAACACACAAGCAAACAGAAAGGCAACGGGAAAAGGCAAACGGGAAAAAGAGGAGATTGGGAAAGAGAGGGCGAATAAAACGACAAGGGTGAAGTGGGGGAGAGGAAAACGAGAGGCAAATGGCAAATAATGTAATGCGAGAGATAGGGATTGTGATGGGTACTTGGTATGGTTGACTTGCTCTTGCGTGAGCCTCCCCGGCAACGGCACCAGAAATTCTTCTTGCTACCTCTTGAACACTGCTTTGGATTTGCCCGAAGAGGAGAGGATGATGCAGCAAAGTAGCGTAAGTATTTCCCTCAGTTTTTGAGAACCAAGGTATCAATCCAGTAAGAGACCACGCACAAGTCCCTCATACCTACACAAAACGATAGCTCCACGCAACCAACGCGATGAGGGGTTGTCAATCCCTTCACGGTCACTTACGAGAGTGAGATCTGATAGAGATGATAAATAATATTTTTTGCTATTTTTGGTATATAGATGCAAAGTGAAAAGTAAAAGGCAAAGTAAAAACAAACCAAATAACAAAGTAATGGAGATTGATATGATGATAATAGACCCCGGGGCCATAGGTTTCACTAGTGGCTTCTCTCAAGAGCATAGATATTCTACGGTGGGTGAACAAATTACTGTTGAGCAATTGGTAGAATTGAGCATAATTATGAGTATATCTAGGTATGATCATGTATATAGGCATCACGTCCAAGACAAGTAGACCGAAACGATTCTTCATCTACTACTATTACTCCACTCATTGACCGCTATCCAGCATGCATCTAGAGTATTAAGTTAAAAACAGAGTAACGCCTTAAGCAAGATGACATGATGTAGAGGGATAAATTCATGCAATATGATAAAAACCCCATCTTGTTATCCTCGATGGCAAGAATACAATACGTGCCTTGCTGCCCCTTCTGTCACTGGGAAAGGACACCGCAAGATTGAACCCAAAGCTAAGCACTTCTCCCATTGCAAGAACTACCAATCTAGTTGGCCAAACCAAACGGATAATTCAAAGAGACTTGCAAAGATAACTCAATCATACATAAAAGAATTCAGACAAGATTCAAATATTATTCATAGATAAGCTGGATCATAAACCCACAATTCATCGGTCTCAACAAACACACTGCAAAAAGAAGATTACATCGAATAGATCTCCACGAGAGAGGGGGAGAACATTGTATTGAGATCCAAAAAGAGAGAAGAAGCCATCTAGCTACTAGCTATGCACCTGAAGGTCTGAAGTAAACTACTCACACTTCATCGGAGGGGCTATGGTGTTGATGTAGAAGCCCTCCATGGTGGATGCCCCCTCCGACGGAGCTCCGGAACAGGCCCCAAGATGGGATCTCGTGGATACAGAAGGTTGCGGCTGTGGAATTAGGTTTTTGGCTCTTATTCTGATCATTTGGGGGTACGTAGGTATATATAGGAGGAAGGAGTACGTCGGTGGAGCAACAGGGGGCCACGAGGCAGGGGGCGCGCCCTAAGGGGGGGCGCCCCCCACCCTCGTGACTGCCAATGTTACTTCTTGGAGTATTGTCCAAGTCTCCTGGATCACGTTTGGTGATAAAATCATGTTCCTGAAGGTTTCATTCCGTTTGGACTCCGTTTGATATTCCGTTTCTTTGAAACACTGAAATAGGCAAAAAACAGCAATTCTGGGCTGGGCCTCCGGTTAATAGGTTAGTCCAAAAAATAATATAGAAGTGGAAAATAAAGCCCAATATAGTCCAAAACAATAGATAAAGTAGCATGGAGCAATCAAAAATTATAGATACGTTAGAGACGTATCACCGATCTAAGCCTCCGAGCTCGCGGCGCCTCCCCCTCGTCACCTACTCCTCTCCCCGCATGCACCAGACGCCCCTCCCCACCCAACACCTGCCTCCCCCACCACTCGTGGTGCCAGGACCGATCGGCGACGAGGGCCCATGGCCGGATCCGTTGGCATCGAGTGCCCGTGGAATCCGCGGCAGGTCAACCCCGACGCCCACCATCGTGCCGCCGCCCTGGGCCCCGACCAGGCATGATGTCCCTGCCGTACGCATCCACCTCCATCCTCCAGCGATGGCAGCATTGAGGGCGCTAGATTCCGGCAATCTCCGTCGTGCCAGGCCCCGTCTAGCGCTGGATCCGGCCATAGGGGCCACCTTCTCTCGCATCTCTGGGGCGGATCTGGGTGCGCCGTGGCAATCCACCTCCCATCATGGCCCACCACCTCCCTTCGTCGGCTTGGCTCCCCGTGCTGCCAGATCCAGGCGCCCCGGCCGCCACACCTTTGCCCCCAGCCAGATCGGTTGGGAAAACATTTCTCCCATCGAGCGATGCAGCTCTCTCCCTCGACCACCACCAGCGTCCCTCGTCGACACTTCACCATGCTGGGGAGCAGCTTGAGGGAAGAAGCAGCTCGGGGGGTTCCCATTCGTCCTCTTTGGTAGGCCGTCCTCATGGTCATGGCGCTAGGTTGGCTTGCTAGTGGTGGCGCATCCCCGGCAAATTGTAGTTCGCTAACATAGCTTGTGCAGGGTGGTCACGGGTGTGAAGCAGTGCGCTCAGGTGATTTTTTTTCTTTCTGTGACCTCAACTACAAACCCCCATCATAGACAGCACCATGGGGTGTATGCGTTTGCTTGCAGTTCGGGCCAAAAACAGGTCCAGCTGAGGTCGCCGGCACCATGCAGGGGCTCTGTGCAGTCCACTGCGTGGGTGCATGCAGCACCCCATCCCGCCACAACGACGAAATGACGAGTAGAGAGGAGCTCCACCTCACTGGGCCGTGCCTCCCTTCTACAGCTCCACATAGCCGCCGCCACCTCGGGTCCCACCTCCCCTCCTCCCACATACAACGAGTTGCAGTGTGGTTCGGTGCCCGTGGAGGTCCCTTGTGTTTTTTTTGTCAAAAAAATTATGCCCTGATGAGGTCCTAGGCGCCCTCGACAAAGCAGTACAGATGGCGACCCCGAGCTCATCAGCGACATACTCATTATTTTTGTATTTCTTTTGCTGTGTGGCGTGATCTCTGTGTGTTATGCCAAGTGCTAGGTTCGTTTCGTAAAAAAAATAGCAAAGGAATTCCCACAAAAGGTCCACTTCTTTTTCTAATGCAAATTGTTTCGTTTGTGGGATGATTGATATAATTGGTATTGAAGTTCACTAGCAAAAAATAATGCGGTTCACTTTGGAGAGTGATGTTGCTCACTTGCGCCTGACGTGAAAGTGCGGAAATATTAGGGAAACAACAAAAAAGTAATGCGGTTCACTTCGGTATATGTCGCAGTTCACTTGCCTCCTCTCTGCGGTCCACTCTTGTTCATAAAAAAAAGTTAAAAAAAAGACAACAAAAACTCATATGAGAAAAATAACGTCCGACAAAAAAATTATGCTGCTCGCTTGCCCGTCTGATGCAGTGCGGTTTTCATTCTGAAGCAGTGCAGTTGACCGTATGATGCTGTTCATCCCGTAAGTGCAAAAAAATTGTTACGGAAGTGAAAAAAGTAATGAAGTTCACTTCTTGATAGTCTTGTGGTTCATTTACACCCGATGTGAAGTGCACTCTACTTTTTCGTTCTTGAAAAAATTATGTTTGAATAAAAAAAACCATGTAGTTCTCTTACCCATCTGATGCAGTGCGGTTTTTTGTCCGACGCAGTGTGGTTTTCAATCAGATGAAGTACCCACGTTGATTTGGGTGTCGCGAAAAATAGAGTGTCCCATTTCGGTAAATTTGAAATTCCTCTTAAAGCGTAAAGAATTAGGGAGAGTGTTCTACATGAAAAAGTTGCGCCTCGTCGATATCTTTCCAACGGTGTATTGTTTGGATCGTTCCGACCAGCAGTTTGTAAAAATTTCACGAAAAATGGCTGCTGCCATTCGTCGTCCACCACATGATTTTAAAAATTAACTTAAAACATATGAAAGTTGCGCCTCGTCCATAGCTTTCCAACAGCGTATCACACGCCTCGTTCCGACAAACGTTTCAAAAACTGGAGCCGAAACAGTACCAAAAACTTGATTTTTTTGAAAAACAGAATTCTGCGATTTAGTAAATTTGAAACTGCTCTTAAACCGTAACGAATTAAAGAAAATGATAGATAGGAAAAAGATGCGCCTCGACGATATCTTTCCAACAGTGTATCATTTTCTTTGTTCCGACGAGTGGTATAGGAGAAATCACGAAAAAACGCTCGCTGCCACTCGTCATGGGCCGCACCACTTTCAAAACTGCTCTTAAACCGATTGGAAGCACGAAAAGTGTTCAACATGTCGAAGTTGCTCCTAATCCATAGCTTTTCAACGATATATTACACGCCTCATTCTGATAAACGGTTAAAAAACTAGAGCGAAAACAGTGTCAAAAAAGCAACGCGTGCAGTTTTTTCCGACGAGAAGTTCAGTCATGTGAGTACTGCAGCATATTTGGTTCAAAGAATGACGTGCACTTGCGTTGAGCGTGCAGTGCGAAGTGTTATATATATATATATATATATATATATATATATATATATATATATAGGGTCACGCTATTCATCACCCAGGGTGGCGAATTGTTATTCCTTATCCTAGCCAGATGGTGCGCCACCGCAAACCAACCAGCCTCCCGTAATGCACTGATGAGTTGTAAGATTATCTCACCAGTCCCCACCACTCTAGCCAACGTAAGATTACATAGCCATTTTTGCAAAAGTTGAACGTACATGAAATTCCAATTTTTTGTTTTTTTCGGATTGCCAATGTTTTATAATTTGCTGATAATTACATGTAATAAATGGCATAAACCGTACCACCATAGTTCCTTTCCCATGCATCATAGTCATGAACTAATGTAGTGGTAATGCGTGGATTCCTTCCTATATATTATTGCAAAACATTTGTAGTCATAGAAGAACTGCATGCTTGCTTGATAAATTCAGTGTAATACTCCCTCTGTACCACAATACTTGTTGCTGGGGAACTTGTACTTGTTTTCCCTAGCGACAAGTATTTCGGTAAAGAGGTAGTATACGACTTTGCCTGTTCTCTACTAGGAGACATATACAACTTGCTCTTTTAATAAAGATCCAGAACTAAAACAATTCCACTGATTGCAAAGAAAGGGAAGAGCATACAACACAATAAGTATAGCCATTGACTGAGAGCATCCACTATATCAGATGACGCTTATAGGTGTACTTATACAATTATACCTACAAGGTTTAATAGTATATCAAGGGAACTTGGAAAAATGTCTCCATAGGACCACATGATTCAGAATTCGTCAATCAAATAATTTACAGGCGTCAAGCACAACCTTCATTACTTCCGAGACTACTTTTGATCTGTTGGACGACGAATGAAAAGCAAAACGGTGTTGCATAACAGAACATCATAGGAAACCAGCGCCTTGCACTCACTGTCTTTTTGAGACGACTACCACCACCAATTCCTAAAAGCACAAGATTAATAGAAATAAATCTGGAGCCCATAAACTGTCTTTGTAAACGATGGGCTATCAATAGCAGACTGGATAATCATTTAATGGACAAGCACACAAATAATCACTAAAATCGTAAATCACCCGAGGAATACACATCTTACAAGTAATTAATCATATTTTAAAAGATAGCTCTGAGAGACATGTAAATAGGTTAAAGATGAACAAGATCAATGCCTTACGGCAATAATAATCTAAAGCAAAAAAGATGACATGGACCTTCCCTATGGGATTAATTGTTATGGGGTAAACATAAGTCATGTTTTTTATGTTTGTTTACAGAATGTGCCAAAAGACGTGCTAAATATTCAAGCTCCAATATAGAGTAGGAACCCGCAAATCTGATTGCTTATTAGTAATAAATGCCACAAAGCAGGATTCTGGAACAACTACGGTCAGGGACTATTTTCAAAACTAACTATATGAATGAAATTTTGAGCCTGCACCTTCCTTTATCCCAGATTTCTCCCAAAGTGTATCACTGCTGTTGCAACAATTCCCACTCAGGCATTAACACAAACACCCCGCATGGAAGAAATACCAAGTGTCGAGACAGAAAGAATGAGATCCAAAGGTACGCCAAAATACATGTTAAGTCTGCAAGCTCTACCAGAAAGTAGATATTGGACAGATAGAATTTTTGTTTCAGTAAATGTGCCAAATTTTATGTACTTCTATATTTTGGTAGCAACAATGAGCATGATAGGAAAAGAAAAATTGAGAATTCATCACATGATGGATAAGAAATTATTCCTTGGCAACACACAGAAGGTGAGACAATTTTTTTGCATGTCAATTTTGTACTTTCATTAGTATTTATTGAAGTACATAGTACTTGTATACATAGCATACAAGATAAAATATCCATTCACCTATCTAGTCAATAAGTGCAAGATCAATTAGGATGGAGAAAAAATATAAAAAATGGTTAATACATGACTGCTGGTAAATAGAAACGAACAGTCAAACCATGGTTACGGCTATGATGAACTAGCATAGAATATATGGGCATGTAAACCCAGGTAAGTACATAAACGACTGTGCATACCATGAGAACAAGTTATAGACTCCAATTGCAACAGTTGGCATCTGCTTGGAAATGTAGCTTCCCCTTGCTTCTCCTTCTCGTGGTGATACCTTCAAAAATAATATATGAGACAATCAACTGAAATCAAAATAAACAACTAGGCATCTGATTAAACAAGTAGGATTTTAATAACAATTTCACAATTCTTGAAGAAGAAAAGGCAGCATTGATAAAAATTGCATAGAAAAGAGCAAATGCAAATAAAGCAAGCCCGTAGTATGTATGGACGACTAGCAGGCCTTTCCGCGACAAAAAACAGTACTAGACCCCCAAACCTGAAACAAAAATCTGTAGCACAACCAACTAAAAGAAGAAGATCGCTGGACTCGGGTTCAAGATCACCCCATGCGTCAAGCACATGAAGACAAAGAGAACTAGCTCCCTCACACACACAATGATGAGAAAAAGCTAGTAGGAAAAGATGAATGGGTGAATGAACCCCGAACCATTTGTCATGAGTATGTGTTGTAAAAACGCATGGGCAGCCTACTTTGAAAGCAAACAAGACCAACATTATAAGAATATAATTAATGTGTGCTCTTCTTGTTGCCTGCAATATGAAGCTTCCACTTGTTATTTTCACAATACCATCACATAAACAAGATTTTGATTGATCCAACCAAGAATAGAAAATTGAGCTCCTGCAACTGAATCTACCTACATCAGATCATTCACATTGAGTTTATGTCCATCACAGAATCATAGAATCTAACCCTGTATTAATCCACCATAACAAAAATTGGACTGGTTCAGACAATTCGATGCAAGAAAGAAAAATTGACGCAATTGGGGATATTCACAATCGAGACTGCTTACAGAAACAAAGATGGGTCACAATTCTCTATGTATTTTAAAAACAGGGTCACATGTCCAGGAAATTGGACCGAAATCAAAATCTCTCTAACCTTGGGAGGCATATGAAATTCAGGTAACTTGGATCTGGAGATAGGGGATCTCGTTGCAGGTGGCTGGTGTGGTACTCACGTACGAGTGGCAATCATCAAGCACTAGCAGCCTGTTGGTGGAGAGTGAGGTGGGGGAGCGATGGCCCTACTCGATTCCTTCTGGAGACGAGGTTGCAGGTAGGCGAGCCGTTCCTCTCCCTCCGCCCGCCGTGTAGCCTACCGTTGACCAGGCCACAAAGTGTTGCACGCTGCCAAGGCCACCCACCACGCCGCGAATCCTCCCGCAGCCGAATCAACTCGCCGAAACCATCGCGATGTTGATCGGAGCAGCCGCTCGCATCCAGCCATGTGGAGAGAGAAGGTTCTCTGAGGAAGATGGGGGCGAGAGCTGTGGGATGTGGGAATTAGGAACGAACCGTCGGTGTAATTTTATTTTGACCTAAAATAAAAATTACGTTGGACAGGCACGGAAGTGTGTACGTGGCTTGCCTTTCGGCAAGGGGAGGAGTAAACTCGGGTGGGGCGTGGCGTGGTTCGTCCGACCGGGGCGAGGAATTACTAATTCTTCACCCTGGGTCCAAAATGGAGTTTATATATATATATATATATATATATATATATATATATATATATATATATATATATATATATATATATATATACATCTGGGCTATTCTGTTATGCGTAACAGAATATTATTCTGTTACTCTACTTGAACTGATGAATTCAAGCGGTTGAACTGATGCTTTCTGCTGCTGTTAAAAATTGTCTTCTTTAGTTCAAATTTTTTTTGTAAATTTTTTTGTCGAAACGGGGCGTGTAATATATCGTAGGAAAGCTCTCTTGACGTCCACATTACAATCTTATAATTTGTTTTTGCAAAAATTTATGATTTAAGAGCAGTTTTGAAAAAACCGTTTTTTTCAAAACCGAAAACGCTAATCGTATTTTGGACTTAATTCTCAAACGGTTTGTCGGAATTGAGCAAATGAGATGGCGTTGGAAAGCTTGTGAAAATCCGCATCTTCCATATATCTACTATTTTTTCAAATTCTATATGATTTAAAAGTAATTCGAAAAACGGTGAAATTCTGGGCGAAATGTATTTTCAATGTTTTTTGCAAACGGTTTGTCGTATTGACGCAAATGATACGGCGTTGGAAAGCTATGGAAAATGCGCAACTTTTGCGTATAGAAAGTTTTTTCTAATTCCTTACAGTTTAAATATGAATTCAAATACGGTTAAAATTGGTTTTGAACGCGGTTTTTTGAAAAAGTTTGTCGAAATGGGGCAAATAATATACCGTTGGATAGCTATCGAAAATGCGAAACTTAGTCATGTTGGACGTTTTCTCTACTTCGCAACCGTTTAAGAGTAATCTTGAATACAGCATGACGGATCCTGCTGTTTTCTCGTCTGAAAAACAGAGTAGTCGTACTGATATATGTGTATGTTTGTACTGAGCTGTTTTTTTGTACAGTAATTTTAAATGGTTCCAAAAAGGTACTTGTACTGATGCTTGCATGTGTTTGTACTAAGCGTGTTTTCACTAACTAGACTTTGCTCTATTTTTTGGGTAATATTTTTGTCGTAAATTTTCAAAGGTTTTTTGTATCCTAGCCCTGAACTTGCATGGTTTATATTGTTGAACTGAATGTTATTGTATCGTCTCCCGTGTACTTGCATGGTTTATATCATCAAACTGAATGATATTTTTTTAAGGAAAATGTTTTTTTATTCTTTTTTTGAACTAAACATTTTTTACAACGATAATCTGGACTTCTCTTATTTTATGACTTCTACTTTTCCCATTTGAATTGCATGGGGGTTCTTTTTGCTTGAACTTTTACAAGTTGAATTTCTGTTATTTCTTTTATTTCGAACAGACCATCATTTTTAACTTGTACTGATCAATATTGTCACAGAATTACACTTTGAATGGATCACCTTCTCCTATCTGGACTGACCACAAAACTTGCATTAGGAAACTCACAAAAACAAGGATGATTACAACGAGATCGACGAGAATGTATGAACCATACCATTTTTAGCTCAATAAATTCTATACACAGAGTACTAGTACTGAGTGCAGTTTTGGTCTTTGTACTGAGCATTCTGTTTTTTCGTTCGAAAACAGAGTAGTTGAAATGATCTCTCTATGTGTTTGTACTGAGCATGTTTTCAAAGACGGGACGTCATTTTTTTAACTTGCATAATAAAACAGTGGACTTATATCTCCGGATGTTTTGAACGGCCTCCTGTCGAGACATGAACTTATATAACTGAACCTTTTTTGGGATTACAATTTTAGATTTGTTTTCTCGTCCAAACTGACGACACCATCAGCTTCGATTTTGCATGGTTTCACTAGTTGAACTGATGGATGTTTTCTTTTTGTTTCATTCAAACTCGAACATTTTTTGCAATGAAGGATATGTACTTCCTTTTGTTTGCGACTTCATAATCCTGTTGCAACCTGATTGGTAACTGAATCCAGGTCCCTTCTTTTCTGCCAACCACAATGTTGTTAAAAGAATCAGCAGCCTGAATGTCAATCGTAGTAGCCTTTGATAGAAGAAAATATAGGTTTTATAACAAGTGCAAGCCAACTGGGAAAAAACTGAAACTGCTCTATGTACCAAGTACACCAACTCAGGATGCCAAGCGGCATCATCCTCAATCAGTGATTCAGTTGCCATAACGTATAGTACATCAAAAACACATGCATATCACAATAGTGAGGAATATTTCATGTCTTACATATCAAACATGGTGGTTAATAATAGTAGAATCCAAACCCATAATGTACATATACTCTCGAAGAAAACTCATAATGTACACTCAAAGCCACGCGCACACCAATCTCTCACACTTCTTTTTACCGCTTCACATTTCCTTCTCTGCGGCATCACACACCACAATCCATAGAGAAAAACCTCTGTCTGCAAATAGTTAGAATCGTCTCAAATCAACCCGGACATATCATACAGTTTCACGAGGGGTTCAACCTTGAGAGAAAGCAATCTAAACTAGAGAATACAAAAATGGAAAAGATGGAGAACTAGCAATCATAGGTGACAGTGCCTGACGTTCATCGAATCATATCAGGCAACATGGACATCCTTCAGGGAGGCAGGATCCACCTTCGGAGGATCCGAATGGCGCCTTGCTCTTTCCTTCAGCTTATCTGCGGGTGACATTTGGTTTCTCTGTGGCTGGGAAGGATAGGCGCTTCTTTATCGATGAGTGGGCTAGAGATGCTCTATCAGGGACCTCAAACTTATCGGCAAATACCATGTGGTACCGAGATTTTGCTCTTGTAGACTTCGTGGACTGCATGTAGCTAGGGAGAGCTGGTGTGCTTGTTAGGCTCGCATCATCCTGGATCGAGCCTCCACTGTGCTCAGCCTCCTTGGGCGCTCAGAGCATATGCTTGTGATGCTCCTCAAGTCATCCTCCTTGTATAGCCAGCTATCTCTTTGGCTTGAAGGTCTGAATTTACCTGCAACAGAGGGGTTCTTTGATAGGGGGGTTGATGGTGATTGCCGGCTTGGTGGACGGCTCAACTTGCATGGTATTGCAGGCCTCTGGATTGAGAGAGCACGGGGCACAAAAGTATAGACTTGATGGCATCAAGAGAACAAGTGACTACCAACATCTAGCAATAAAAGCTAGGGTATAGAAAAATTAAACTGATGTTTTTTGTCATTCCAACAAACCTCCAGCATATATATTTTTGAACTGATTTTTATTCGATTATTGTATTGTTGCCGTGTAGGAGGGAATTAGAAAAAGGCTCTATCATTGATGTCAGGGTAGTTCAGTCAATATGCGTGTGTGTGCGCATGTGATTTAATCAATCAATGATGATGGACAACATCCCTATGTACTGTGCCTCCCATTTTGAACATACACATTTTTTTGAACACACACACTGAACTGTTTCTGGGGTTCTTAACGAGCTGATGATAGAAAAAATGTTGAACTGAAAAAATGTTGAACATCATAAATCATATATCAGTATTTTAAAAACAATGTGTATAACAAAGTGTGTGCTCCGGACACATGCAGTTCCATAGCAGTTTGACAAACACACACACACACACACGAGTAGCTGTTTGACACACTCAATATTCGGCATATTTCGAGTATCTGTTTACTGACATAAAGTCATAAACACAGACACGATATTGGGATCGGACTTAAGGCTTTCATCAAGCATCACTAATTTAGTTTAATTTCACCTTGGGTATTTTTGTTTGAGTTGATCTCTTGTAGGTCGACTAGTCCAGCGAGGAGAAGCAATGTGAGGCGTGCCGCAGCTAAGCCATGACCTGTGCCGAAAAGTAAGCTCAACAGTCACTACGATGACCCAAATCCAACAGCAAAACTGAATATATGTAATGCTCCAATACACACAGAATGCACACACTTAAGTTCAGAGATCCAACCCGTTTATGTTCAGGGAATAAATGCATTTAAGCTCAAAGAACAAATGCTTCAGTTTAGAACATAGTTCCTGAACTTTCTAATTAGTATAACATGTTCTGACGCCGGCACACAATGTGTACGGAGTAGCTCTATTCTTTCTGTGTGAATGTTTAAGAGGAAAATCAACCTTGAATTGCAGGAGAGAAGAGAAGTCTATGGCCGCGGGGATGCCCCTTCGGCACCGACATTCATCAGTACTAGTATGCCTGAACAATAAGTTTAGATTTGTATACTACAAGATGATGTAATAGTACATTTTTCATCAACTTGATATTCATCTGTACTAGTATGCCTGAATAATAAGTGCATATTTGTATAGTACAAGATCATGTAATAGTACATTTTTCATAGCAAAATCAGCTCTGATTCGGTCAAAAAGAGCAAACTTTCTGCTCACGCTGAATACTAGAATATAGATACAGAAACAAATCATTTTTATCTAAAGCTTCATAGCCCATTTGGCTTCAACCTTGAGAAGATGACATTTTTTGGTCACGCAAAAGACGAACATCTAACCTACAGTATATTGCACTGACTCCTTCTCACATGGTGAACTTTTTTACTTGCAGTAGGCCAAATCACAGACTATGGAGAAAGAAAGCCTCCATGACTACTTGCAGGCACAACCTGGAAGCACATTTGGTGGGAGATGGAGAAGGGAAGGAGAAGTGCAGGAGCAGGGGGTCTACGGGGATGAACCTGATCCAGAGAGTGGAGGAGGACAGCCGAATCAGGGGGGCTCCTGCTTGCGTGAATGAGAGTTTGGAGCCATGGTGGTCGGAGGGAGGGCGGCGACCGGAGCTGAAGAAGACGCTGCCGGCGATGGGGATAGGGCCGGGTGGCAGCGCGCTCGAGGAGGAGGACGGGCGGCGGTGTTGGAAATATGCCCTAGAGGCAATAATAAATTGGTTATTATTATATTTCCTTGTTCATGATAATTGTTTACTATCCATGCTATAATTGTATTGATAGGAAACTCAGATACATGTGTGGATACATAGACAACACTATGTCCCTAGTAAGCCTCTAGCTGACTAGCTCGTTGATCAATAGATGGTTACGGTTTCCTGACCATGGACATTGGATGTCGTTGATAACGGGATCACATCATTAGGAGAATAATGTGATGGACAAGACCCCAATCCTAAGCCTAGCACAAAGATAATAGTTCGTATGCTAAAGCTTTTCTAATGTCAAGTATCATTTCCTTAGACCATGAGAGTGTGCAACTCCCGGATACCGTAGGAATGCTTTGGGTGTACCAAACGTCACAAAGTAACTGGGTGGCTATAAAGGTGCACTACAGGTATCTCCGAAAGTGTCTGTTGGGTTGGCACGAATCGAGACTGGGATTTGTCACTCCGTGTAAACGGAGAGGTATCTCTAGGCCCACTCAGTAGGACATCATCATAATGTGCACAATGTGATCAAGGGGTTGATCACGGGATGATGTGTTACGGAACGAGTAAATAGACTTGCCGGTAACGAGATTGAACAAGGTATCGGTATACCGACGATCGAATCTTGGGCAAGTACAATACCGCTAGACAAAGGGAATTGTATACGGGATCGATTGAGTCCTTGACATCGTGGTTCATCTGATGAGATCATCGTCGAACACGTGGGAGCCAACATGGGTATCCAGGTCCCGCTGTTGGTTATTGACCGGAGAACCTCTCGGTCATGTCTGCATGGTTCCCGAACCCGTAGGGTCTACACACTTAAGGTTCGATGACGCTAGGGTTATAAAGGAAGTTTGTATGTGGTTACCGAATGTTGTTCGGAGTCCCGGATGAGATCCCGGACGTCACGAGGAGTTCCGGAATGGTCCGGAGGTAAAGATTTATATATGGGAAGTCATGTTTTGGTCACCGGAAAAGTTTCGGGTTTTATCGGTAACGTACCGAGACCACCGGGAGGGTCCCGGGGGTCCACCAAGTGGGGCCACTGGCCCCAGAGGGCTGCATGGTCCAAGTGTGGGAGGGGACCAGCCCCAGGTGGGCTGGTGCGCCCCCCCCCCCCCACAAGGGTCCAAGGCGCATAGTGTTTGGGGAGGGGGCGCCCCACCTTGCTTGGGGGGCAAGTTTCCCCCTCTCCACCCCTTGGCCGCCCCCCCTAGATGGGATCTAGGGCTGGCCGCCAGCCCCTAGGGGTGGAAACCTAGGTGGGGGCGCAGCACCCTCTCCCCCTATATATAGTGGAGGCATAGGAGCAGCCCAACACATGAGTTTCTTCTCCTGTTGGCGCAGCCCTACCTCTCTTTCTCCTCATAACTCGCAGTGCTTGGCGAAGCCCTGCTAGACTACCACGCTCCTCCATCATCACCACGCCGTAGTGCTGCTGCTGGATGGAGTCTTCCTCAACCTCTCCCTCTCACCTTGCTTGATCAAGGCATGGGAGACATCATTAGGCTGTACGTGTGTTGAACGCGGAGGTGCCGTCCGTTCGGCACTAGGATCTCCAGTGATTTGGATCACGACGAGTACGACTCCTTCAACCCCATTCTCTTGAACGCTTCCGCTTAGTGATCTACAAGGTTATGTAGATGCACTCTCCTTCCCTTCGTTGCTAGATTACTCCATAGATTGATCTTGGTGTTGCGTAGAAAATTTGAATTTCTGCTACGTTCCCGAACAGTGGTATCAAAGCTAGGTCTATGCGTAGATTCTTTGCACGAGTAGAACACAAAGTAGTTGTGGGCGTTGATTTTGTTCAATATTCTTACCATTACTAGTCCAATCTTGATTCGGCGGCATTGTGGGATGAAGCGGCCCGGACCGACCTTACACGTACACTTACGTGAGACAGGTTCCATCGACTGACATGCACTTGTTGCATAGGGTGGCTAGTGGGTGCCAGTCTCTCCCACTTTAGTCGGATCGGATTCGATGAAAAGGGTCCTTATGAAGGGTAAATAGCAATTGACATATCACGTTGTGGTTTTTGCGTAGGTAAGAAACGTTCTTGCTAGAAACCCATAGCATCCACGTAAAACATGCAAACAACAATTAGAGGACGTCGAACTTGTTTTTGCAGGGTATGCTATGTGATGTGATATGGCCAAGAAGAATGTGATGAATGATATGTGATGTATGAGATTGATCATGTTCTTGTAATAGGAATCACGACTTGCATGTCGATGAGTATGATAACCGGCAGGAGCCATAGGAGTTGTCTTTATTTATTGTATGACCTGCGTGTCATTGAACAACGTCATGTAATTACTTTACTTTATTGCTAACCAGTAGCCATAGTAGTAAAAGTAATAAGTTGGTGAGACAACTTCATGGTGACACGATGATGGAGATCATGATGATGGAGATCATGGTGTCATGCCGGTGACGACGATGATCATGGAGCCCCGAAGATGGAGATCAAAAGGAGCAATATGATATTGGCCATATCATGTCACTATTTGATTGCATGTGATGTTTATCATGTTTATACATCTTATTTGCTTAGAACGACGGTAGTAAATGAGATGATCCCTCATTAAAATTTCAAGAAAGTGTTCCCCCTAACTGTGCACCGTTGCGAAAGTTCGTCATTTTGAAGCACCACGTGATGATCGGGTGTGATAGATTCTTACGTTCACATACAATGGGTGTAAGCCAGATTTACACATGCGAAACACTTAGGTTAACTTGACGAGCCTAGCATGTACAGACATGGCCTCGGAACACAAGAGACCGAAAGGTCGAGCATGAGTCGTATGGAGGATACGATCAACATGAAGATGTTCACCGATGATGACTAGTCCGTCTCATGTGATGATCGGACACGGCCTAGTTGACTCGGATCATGTAATCACTTAGATGACTAGAGGGATGTCTATCTGAGTGGGAGTTCATAAGATGAACTTAATTATCCTGAACATAGTCAAAAGATTCTTGCAAATTATGTCGTAAGCTCGCGCTTTAGTTCCACAGTTTAGATATGTTCCTAGAGAAAATATAGTTGAAAGTTGACAGTAGCGATTATGTAGACAGTAGAAAGCTTATGTCCTTAAAACACCGCTCAGTGTGCTGAACCCCAAACGTCGTCTATGGATGTTGCGAACATCAAACATACACGTTTTGATAACTACGTGATAGTTCAGTTAAATGGTTTAGAATAGAGGCACCAAAGACGTTTTCGAAACATCGCGGAACATATGAGATGTTTCGAGGGCTGAAATTGGGATTCCAGGCTCGTGCCCACGTCAAGGTATGAGACCTCCGACGATTTTCTTAGCCTACAAACTAAGGGAGAAAAAGCTCAATCGTTGAGCTTGTGCTCAGATTGTCTGAGTACAACAATCACTTTAATCGAGTGGGAGTTGATCTTCCAGATGTGATAGTGATGTTTCTCCAAAGTCATTGCCACCAAGCTCTAGAGCTTCGTGATGAACTATAACAAATCAGGGATAGATATGATGATCCTTGAGATATTCGCGATGTTTGACACCGCGAAAGTAGAAATCAAGAAGGAACATCAATTGTTGATGGTTGGTGAAACCACTAGTTTCAAGAAGGGCAAGGGCAAGAAGGGATACTTCATGAAATGGCAAATCAGCTGCTACTCTAGTGAAGAAACCCAAGGTTGAACCCAAACCCAAGACTAAGTGCTTTTGTAATAAGGGGAACAGCCACTAGAGCAGAATTACCCTAGATACTTGGTAGATGAGAAGGCTGGCAAGGTCGATAGAAGTATATTGGATATACATTATGTTAATGTGTACTTTACTAGTACTCCTAGTAGCACCAGGGTATTAAGATACCGGTTCGGTTGCTAAGTGTTAGTAACTCGAAATAAAAGAGCTACGGAATAAATGGAGACTAGCTAAAGGTGAGCTGACGATATGTGTTGGAAGTGTGTCCAAGTTTGATGTGATCAAACATCGCACGCTCCCTCTACCATCAAGATTAGTATTAAACCTGAATAATTGTCATTTGGTGTTTGCATTGAGCATAGACATGATTGGATTATGTCTATCGCAATACGGTTATTCATTTAAGGAGAATAATGGTTACTCTATTTATTTGAATAATACCTTCAATGGTCTTGCACCTAAAGGAATGGTTTATTGAATCTCGATCGTATTGATACACATTTTCATGCCAAAAGATATAAGATAGTAATGATAGTACCACTTACTTGTGGCACTGCCATGTAAGTCATATTGGTATAAAACGCATGAAGAAGCTCCATGTTGATGGATCTTTGGACTCACTCATTTTTGAAAAAAGTTTGAGACATGCGAACCATGTCTATTGGTGTATACGCATGAAGAAACTCCATGCAGATGGATCGTTTGGACTCACTTGATTTTGAATCACTTGAGATATGCAAATCATACCACATGGGCAATATGACTGAAAAGCCTCGTTTTCATTAAGATGGAACAAGATAGCAACTTGTTGGAAGTAACACATTTTGATGTGTGCAGTCCAATGAGTGCTGAGGCATGCAGTGAATATCGTTATGTTCTTACTTCACAGATGATTCGAGTAGATGTTGTATATTTACTTGATGAAACACAAGTCTGAATTATTGAATGGTTCAAGTAATTTCAGAGTGAAGTTGAAGATCATTGTGACAAGAGGATAAAATGTCTATGATATGATCATAGAGATGACTATCTGAGTTACGAGCTTTGGCACGCAATTAATACATTGTGGAAATTGTTTCACAATTAATCCCGCCTGGAACACCATAGTGTGATGGTGTGTCTGAAAATCATAGTTGCACCCTATTGGATATGGTGCGTACCATGATATCTCTTATCTAATTACCACTATCGTTCATGGGTTAGGCATTAGTGACAACCGCACTCACTTTAATAGGGCACCACGTAATTCCGTTGAGACGACACCGTTTGAACTATGGTTTGGAGAAACCCAAGTTGTCATTTCTTAAAAGTTTGGGGCTGCGACGCTTATGTGAAAAAGTTTCAGGTTGATAAGCTCGAACCCAAAGCGGATAAAATGCATCTTCATAGGACACCCAAAACAGTTGGGTATACCTCCTAATTCAGATCCGAAAGCAATAGGGATTGTTTCTTGAATTGGGTCCTTTCTCGAGGAAAGGTTTGTCTCGAGAATTGAGTGGGAGCATGGTGGAGACTTGATGTGGTTATTGAGCCGTCACTTCAACAAGTGTGTAGCAGGGCACATGAAGTTGTTCCTGTGGCGCCTACACCAATTGAAGTAGAAGCTTATGATAGTGATCATGAAGTTTTGGATCAAGTCACTACCGTACCTCGTAGGGTGACAAGGATGCGTACTGCTTCAGAGTGGTACAGTAATCCTGTCTTCAAGGTCATGTTGCTAGAAACAATGAACCTACAAGCTATGGAGAAGCAATGGTGGGCCCATATTCCAACAAATGGTTAGAAGCCATGAAATCTGAGATAGGATCCATGTATCAGAACAAAGCATGGACTTTGGTGGACTTGCCCGATGATCGGCAAGCCATTGAGATAAATGGATCTTTAAGAAGAAGACGGACGTGGACGGTAATGTCACCGTTTATGAAGCTCGACTTGTGGCGAAGAGTTTTTCACAAGTTCAAGGAGTTGACTATGATGAGATTTTCTCATCCGTAGCGATGCTTAAGTCTGTCAGAATCATGTTAGCATTAGCTGCATTTATGAAATCTGGCAGATGGATGTCAAAACGAGTTTCCTTACTAGTTTTCGTAAGGAAAGGTTGTATGTGATACAATCAGAAATTTTTTGTCGATCCTAAGGATGCTAAAAGGTATGCTAGCTCCAGTGATCCTTCCATGGACTGGAGTAAGCATCTCGGAGTTGGAATGTACGCTTTGATGAGATGATCAAAGATTTTGGGTTTATACAAAGTTTATGAGAAACTTGTATTTCCAAAGAAGTGAGTGGGAGCACTATAGAATTTCTGATGAGTATATGTTGTTGACATATTGATGGTCAGAAATGATGTAGAATTTTCTGTAAAGCATATAGGGTTATTTGAAAAGTGTTTTTCAAGTGAAAACCTAGATTAAGCTACTTGAACATTGAGCATCAAGATCTATAGGCATAGATCAAAAACACTTAATGGTACTTTCAAATGAGCATATACCTTGACATGATCTTGAAGGTGTTCAAAATGGATCAGTCAAAGAAGGAGTTCTTGCCTGAGTTGTAAGGTATGAAGTTAAGAGTTAAAGCTCGACCACGGCAGAAGAGAGAGAAAGGACGAAGGTCGTCCCCTATGCTTCAAACGTAGGCTCTATAGTATGCTATGCTATGTACCGCACCGGAACTGTGCCTTGCCATGAGTTAGTCAAGGGGTATAAAGAATGATCCAGGAATGGATCATTGGATAGCGGTCAAAATTGTCCTTGGAGTAAATAAGGACATGTTTCTCGATTATGGAGGTGATAAAGAGTTCGGTGTATAGGGTTACGTCGATGCAAGCTTTAACACCTATCTGAGTGACTCTGAGTAGCAAACTGGATACGTATAGTGGAGCAACCATTCGGAGTAGCTCCAAGTGGAGCGTGGAAGCAACATTTACAATATGACATAGAGAATTGCGAAGTACATACGGATCTGAATATTGCAGACCCGTTGACTAAAACCTCTCTCACAAGCAAAACATGATCAAACCCCAGAACTCATTGAGTCTTAATCACATGATGATGTGAACTAGTTTAATGACACTAGTAAACTCTTTGGATGTTGGTCACATGGCAATGTGACGTGTGAGTGTTAATCACATGGCGATGTGAACTAGATTATTGACTCTAGTGCAAGTGGGAGACTGTTGGAAATATGCCCTAGAGGCAATAATAAATTGGTTATTATTATATTTCGTTGTTCATGATAATTGTTTATTATCCATGCTATAATTGTATTGATAGGAAACTCAGATACATGTGTGGATACATAGACAACACTATGTCCCTAGTAAGCCTCTAGCTGACTAGCTCGTTGATCAATAGATGGTTACGGTTTCCTGACCATGGACATTGGATGTCGTTGATAACGGGATCACATCATTAGGAGAATGATGTGATGGACAAGACCCCAATCCTAAGCCTAGCACAAAGATCGTACTTCGTATGCTAAAGCTTTTCTAATGTCAAGTATCATTTCGTTAGACCATGAGATTGTCCAACTCCCGGATACCGTAGGAATGCTTTGGGTGTACCAAACGTCACAACGTAACTGGGTGGCTATAAAGGTGCACTACAGGTATCTCTGAAAGTGTCTGTTGGGTTGGCACGAATCGAGGCTGGGATTTGTCACTCCGTGTAAACGGAGAGGTATCTCTGGGCCCACTCGGTAGGACATCATCATAATGTGCACAATGTGATCAAGGGGTTGATCACGGGATCATGTGTTACGGAACGAGTAAAGAGACTTGCCGGTAACGAGATTGAACAAGGTATCGGTATACCGACGATCGAATCTCGGGCAAGTACAATACCACTAGACAAAGGGAATTGTATACGGGATCAATTGAGTCCTTGACATCGTGGTTCATCCGATGAGATCATCGTGGAACACGTGGGAGCCAACATGGGTATCCAGATCCCGCTATTGGTTATTGACCGGAGAACGTCTCGGTCATGTCTGCATGGTTCCCGAACCCGTAGGGTCTACACACTTAAGGTTCGATGACGCTAGGGTTATAAAGGAAGTTTGTATGTGGTTACCGAATGTTGTTCGGAGTCCCGGATGAGATCCTGGATGTCACGAGGAGTTCCGGAATGGTCCGTAGGTAAAGATTTATATATGGGAAGTCCTGTTTTGGTCACCGGAAAAGTTTTGGGTTTTATCGGTAACGTACCGGGACCACCGGGAGGGTCCCAGGGGTCCACCAAGTGGGGCCACCGGCCCCGGAGGGCTGCATGGGCCAAGTGTGGGAGGGGACCAGCCCCAGGTGGGCTGGTGCGCCCCCCCACAAGGGCCCAAGGCGCCTAGGGTTTGGGGAGGGGGCGCCCCACCTTGCTTGGGGGGCAAGTTTCCCCCTCTCCACCCCTTGGCCGCCCCCCTAGATGGGATCTAGGGCTAGCCGCCGGCCCCTAGGGGTGGAAACCTAGGTGGGGGCGCAGCCCCCTCTCCCCTTATATATAGTGGAGGCATAGGAGCAGCCCAACACATGAGTTTCTTCTCCTGTTGGCGCAGCCCTACCTCTCTTTCTCCTCATATCTCGCAGTGCTTGGCGAAGCCCTGCTGGACTACCATGCTCCTCCATCACCACCACGCCGTTGTGCTGCTGCTGGATGGAGTCTTCCTCAACCTCTCCCTCTCACCTTGCTGGATCAAGGCATGGGAGACGTCATCGGGCTGTACGTGTGTTGAACGCGGAGGTGCCGTCCGTTCGGCACTAGGATCTCCGGTGATTTGGATCACGACGAGTACGACTCCTTCAACCCCGTTCTCTTGAACGCTTCCGCTTAGCGATCTACAAGGGTATGTAGATGCACTCTACTTCCCTTCTTTGCTAGATTACTCCATAGATTGATCTTGGTGTTGCGTAGAAAATTTTGAATTTCTGCTATGTTCCCCAACAGGCGGCGCGGTGGGGAGGAGGCCGGCCGGAGGCACGGTGGGAGGAGGCCGGGCAGCGGCGCGGGTGAGAGGAGGACGGGCGGCGGCGCGAGAGGGAGGAGGCCAGGCGGCAGCGCGGCTGGGAGGAGGCCGGAAGGTGGCGCGGGGGAGGGGGGAGGAGGCCAGGTGGTGGCGCGTGGGGGAGGAGGTCGGGCGGCGGCGCGTGGGGGGAGGAGGTCGGGCGGCGGCGCATTGGGGAAGAAGCGGCCGGCAGCGGGTTCGGGGAGGAGGTGGTGTGGAGGATCTGCGGGGAGGAGTCGGGCAGATTTGTGTTTTTTGGATGGGCACGCCTTATAGGGGCGAGAGTAACAGAATATTATTATGTTACTAGTAACAAAATAGCCCTGTCCTATATATATATATATATATATATATATATATATATATATATATATATGAGTTTTCATGTCCTCTGCAACATTCACTTATAGCTAATTCTTTATGTAAGTCAATGTGATCGGACCCGTTCCCCCTCTATGCTAAACTCAACCTAGTCTGTTCACAAATTCTTCATGTGCATTCTATTTGAAACCCGTTCAAAATCTTCACTGTGTCCTTGACAGCTGAAGAATTTGCGAACGAAACATTAAAATTTCCAATTCTAATTTTTTCGGCTTTTGCCGCTCAAATCCTTCAGCATCCCACGACAGGATTTATCTATTCACCCATGATCTCACACGATATCCACCTCTCTGGACGTGGGTGACACATGTCGCTAGAATAGTAAGGGTCAGGGGCACATTCGTCCAATTTCCTCAGATGAGCGGTTTTTCACCTCGGTTATAACTACCCCTCCCCTTCCTCTGAGCTCATTTACTCTGCTCGATCTCTCTCCCTCGCTCGAGCTCTCTGACCCAGCGCCGCCGCTACATTCCATTGTCGCCGGTGAGGAAGAGCTTTGCTGCCTCGACCTCCTCGCCGTCGTACACACGCCGGTCGTGGAAATCTTCACCTCTGCTGCCGCCGTAGCTGTCTTGCTCTGCCAAGTTAGGGCGTGGAAGATTTGAACGAACGAACTTCCACTGTTCACCTCTCAGTTCGTCGTGTTCTTCGCCAAGGGTAAATAAAATTCACTTTTACTGCCCTTGTTGATTCTGATGATTTACACAAATCTTCAAAAGGAGTTTATTCTTCAACTTTCATATCCTTAAACACCACAGTTGATTCTGTTCTTGATCTATTTCTCTAAGATGATTTTTTCTTCAAGATTCCTCAATTGTGTGGATTTTCAATCTATATGACTCTGGAACCTAAGACAAGAACTCTTAGTGAAATTCCTCAAGAATCCACTCGTCAAATTCCTCAAACTTGATTCCTTTTAAAAACAAAATCTGAGAATGCATATCACCTCTCCAAATTCTTCGCACCTATACTCTGTTCACAGGTACACATGTCTGCTACTGAATCACTAGGTTCTCATCAACTTAACTCATTTGCAGCGTTCCTCGAAGAAAAACTGTATACCTCTTTAGAGAATTCTATTGTTCAGAACCCTCAGGTGAAGAATATGGCTGATGGAAAGCGACATCAGAAGGGAGGAAAAAGGCCTGAAACTAACACTGCCTTCAAAATCCCTGAAGAAATATATGAAGAATATTGTACTCCCGATGAAGCCACGCATGGCAAGGAGAACAAAAATCAGCGCAAAGTGCGCATTTAGAGGATCAAACGTAGATGGGCAAGAGAATGGAGAGAATATCTCTATGTCACTCCAAAGTATATGAAGAAATTTGCTGTCAATCCTCAATGCCCAAGACCTCCATTGGCTCTAGGCCAAGAAGCTGATCCCACAAGCATCAGAAGAGGTGAGGAATTACCCAAGGAGTGAGCCATGCACCAAAGGAAATTGGCCATGGTAGCAAAAGAGGCAGTGAAGAAATTAAATGAAGATTTTGTTGTTGCTGCTGCTGAGGCCTCTGCTAGCAAGCCCAAGAAGGCTATGCCGAAGAAGTCTGCTATGAAACCACCTTCTTCGGCAGCAATGCCCTCACGGCCCAGCTCATCAAAGACCTCACGGCCTTCTGCTCGAGCAACACCATCAAGTGAAGCACCTGCTCATGCAAAATCCTCAGCTGCACCTGCAAAGTTCTCAGCACCAGTGCATCTTGCCACGTGCCAAAGGACCGCTGGCATCTCTATTGCTTCAGGAGCTTCAGCTAGTTCCTCAGCTCAGCCTGAGTTGCTGTAGAAAAAGGCTGTTGCTGGACGCGGCACGAGGCCAACTCCTCACAAGAAGCAGGTTGGTTTTGAAATTCCCTCAACTAAAGATGAAGTTGATGATGATGAACTTGCTGAAATCATTAGAGACTAGCAACACCGGGCCGCTAGTGCCAAAGGCAGTGCTGTGCCACTTCTGCTGGATCCGAAGAAGATCCTGGATTTGATAGATATATGGCACAAAGATCCCAACACACATATGCCTGATCTGAACCTCTCACCTGGATAAAGTCACATGCTGACTGCCTTTGTCGCTGAAGAAAAATGGAAATTTGATGAGGCCAGGTTAGTGAAGAAAGCTCAGTACAAGAAGGAGCATTTTGTGAAGAGAAATGGTGTGAACATATCCACTGAAGAACTTGTGACTCTTTAGTCTGAGATCAAAGCTCTCAATGATGAATTTGATGCATACCGTGCTAATTGGCTAGGCGCCAAAGTCAAATTCGTCAAACTGGCAAAGGGCCTCAAGACCAATGTTGCTGCTGATGTGCAACAAGAAATTCCTCAGGGTGAAGCATCTACTCATACCACTGAAGAACATGCTAGTACAACTGATGAAAATTAGGCTATTGATGAGATTGAGAGTGCCAGGGCTGCTGAAGAAATTCCAGCTCCTGATGAAACTGCCAGGGCAACCATAAATGTTGCGCCTGAAGATCAACCCAGGCCAACTAAAGAATCTACTGCTGCGCCTGAAGAAACTAAACCTGCCAGGGCAACTGCATCAGTTGTGCCTGAACAAGCTATGCCTCTTTCATCTGCTCCTCCTGCAAAGTCATCTCAGATGAAAAGCATCAACCTTCATTCTGCATCAGAAGAGAAGAAGACAAAGGCTGCAAAAGGGTAGCTATGAAGAAAAGGAAAGCATCTACAACCTGACAATCTTCATCTCCCAAGAAAGTGAAGACTTTGACATCTCATTAGAAAATCCGATTGATGTTGTTCCTCTATCAAGCATGCCATCAAAGGAGATTGTTCCCTTTGGTGAGGAATATGTCATCCCTGGTGACATTGATGTAGAGAATCCCTCTGCTGCTACGTCAGAGCAGTTGGATGATGAAATTGAAGTGGATGCGATCCCTTCACCTCTACAGGTATCATCGCCCGTGCCTCAGCACACTGCTGAGAGGCGCGTTGAAGAAATTGATGCTGAAGATGAGGATGTGGACATTTGCTCTATGACTCCTGTGCTGAACGATGATTATTGGGAAAGGCATCATCCCAATTCTCCTCTGACCACTCCTCTCCAGCAATTTCCTCAGCCCCCAGTCCAAACTAAAGAAACTCATACGGGCTCTGAAGAACGTCAAGCTTCTCTTCTCTCTATTCAAGAAGAAGTTCCAGCCACTAGTGCTGATGAAATGGAGACCAAGACTGCAGAAGAAACTGCTCCTGAAATTCCTCGGCCTATGGCTCCCAAGGCTGTGCGACAAGAGGCTGTGAAGGCTTCCACTGCAAATCTTCCGCCCAAGCAACAGAATCCTCACACCAAGAAGCATAAGTTCAAGGCTGATGACTTCTTTGTTGAGCATCATTTCTTCTATGACTACAATCCATATGACTCTGCTCGACTTTGCCGCAAGCGTTTTTGGATTGCCACTCAGATGAATTTCTATTCATCCTTGTTGTTTGATAAGGACAAAGTTTTTGACCATGAGAAACTTCCTCAGGTGGATATAGAGTCTCTGCCTTGCTTCACTCCAATCCTTAGTGTTCTTCATGACACCGGTCTGCTCAACTTCTGCACCGACATCTGCGATTGGAATGAAGAACTGATTCTTCAATTCCATGCTACTTTGCACCTCACCGAAAATGTTGAAGATGTGAATTCATGGGTACTAGACTGGATGACTGAAAATACTCATTACAAAGCTCTGGCCTCTGAATTGCTTCATGCTATCCTAGTCAGTCCTCCCACTGAAGGTGCTGTGAAACTTTATGAGGAACCTGAATTGTCAAATCATCTGATGCAAGTACTGATGAAGCCTTTGAAGGCTGGCCAAGCTCCAAGGATAACATTCCTCGTCAAGGATTTGCTCTATGTGCCTAGAACCGTTTATAAGATTTTGGCCAAAACCCTCAGTCCAACCAAGGGCCACAACTCTGAAGAAGAAGTTCTTGGCATCATGAAGAATCTGCTTTTCAACATCATGCATGGTATTCCCATCAACTACCACGATTGCTTCATGTGGACTTTGGCCAATGCTGCTCTGCCACCTTTTGAGTTGAAGCCTTATGCTCCCTGGATTATGAAATTCATCAGATCAAGGTCTTCAATTCATTACAAGGCTGACTTTCAGAATCATCTCAGCTATTTGCCCCCAATAGAAGTCCTCAAACGGACTATTTCCTCAGCTGATGAGAAGGGCAAGGCTTCTGTCATTGATGAAGGCACTCGTCCTCTGGATGGTCAATTTTGCAAGGATGTATCCTACTCGACCAATGATGACTCTGCTACTCATGACACTGCTGCAAATGCTTCAAAGAAAAATCCTCAAGCCACTGCTCCATGTATAATGACTGATCATGAGCTGCTCCTCAGTCTTCATCAGAAAATGGACAAAAATCACAAGTGGGTCAAGCGTCAGTTTGGTGCAATTCTTCAGAAAATGACCGTTACTCAAAACACTATGAAGAAGAATCACCATTATTTGCATCAAGTCTTTGACCACACCTGGGCTATTCTTATGCATCTATACACTAATGATGAACTCAAGGAGATGGACTTCCAGCAGGTCTTTGACTGGTCTCAGCCACCATCGAAGAAACTCAAGAAGGTCAAAGTTCCTCAGCTGGTTGTCAGTTCATATTCTTCATCGCGTGAGATAGACGAAGCTGAATATTTGGACGACACTGCGGCAGGCCCTACAACAAGGGATGACCCCAACAAAGCTGGCGCTCCTCCATCGACATCATGATGATATTCTTCAGGGGCGTTAGTCCTCATTTTTCGTCCCTTTTGGTCATTTGATGTCAAAGGGTGAGAAATTTGAGTTAGTCTTCAAGCGGGTCTATTATATGGGCTTTTTTGCTAAGTTACAACTCTTGTTCTTCTAAAGTGTTTGATTCACCGATTTTTGTAAACTTAAGTCCTATGGTGGTCTGACACTTTTGACTGCTTTCTACATGCTTATTTCCTCAAGTACCTTAATGCACGCATGTTGAATTTAGTCAGACACCATATTTCATCATGCATTTCAAATTCTTCATACGATATGTCAAATGCTTGTATGAATTACAAGATATAGGGGGAGATCTCCATGATATTACTCTACAATGTGCATTTGCTATCCAAAGCAAATTTCTCAACTATGCACATCTTCAGGGGGAGTTCTTCTATATCTTGCAATCAAATTCCTCAATATTACCATTTACACTTCATATGTTTATCCCGTTGAAAACTTAACCTATTTGTCATCAATCACCAAAAAGGGGGAGATTGTAAGTGCATGTAGTGCCCCTTAGTGATTTTGGTGAATTGAAGACTTATAGGTTAAGGGACTAATATGTTTGTGAGTGTACACATGTTCTATAAGTCGATGAGGAGTTTGATATTTATGATGAAAGTCGACCCCTAAAAATGTGTGTCTTCACCTGAAGACTTTGGTGCTCTTGAAGTTTTTGAAAGTGAAGAAATTGGTGTGACCTTGAAGACATGGATATTCATGCAAGGATTATGAAGCATGAAGACTTTTGTTTTCGTAGTTTCATTTTCTCTTTCTTGAGTCATAGGCAACATTCTACTGTTAACGGGGGTCGAGGTAATACTAAGGAAAGTGATTTCCAAGTGATGCTCAACTCAAATCCTACACCTACTCAATCCTTCGAGTGAAGCCATTGGAAATCTCATATCAGTTCAGTCAATTTCTTCAGTGACAGAGACGAAGATCTTCTGGTCTCTGAGGAATTTGTTCTGACTGAGGAGTTAGGAATTCGCTAGTGCGGATTTCCTACCCTGTGAGGAACATGATAGCCCCGAGGACTTTGAACCTCAAATATCTGACCGTTGATGTGTTATGCGCTAGCTGTCCCAAAATATCTATCCACCTAACAGTCATATTATTGAAGGGCATTTATGTCTTATCATGTCAGGTTGCTCCCTAGGCTATAAATATCCGTCCCCTACAACCACTAGCTTGTTGGCTACTCTGAGAGAAACTAACACTTGTCATTGAGAGAATCCCATCCTCCGAAAACTTTGAGCAAAAATCATCAAGTGAGGAAAACCCCAAAAACCCAAACACCTACAGCCCAAAGTGATTGAGCATCACTGAAGAGATTGTTCCTGTGTGGAACCGACGCTTGTTACCTTTGAGGACTATGTATCCTCCATACGGTTAGACGTCATGGTTAGAGCATCCAAGAGGAATTGTGGATCGCCGAGTGACCAAGTCTGTGAAGGTTTGGAAGGCACCTGAAGACTTACCACGAGCGATTGGGCGAGGTCTGTGTGACTTTAGCTCAAGGAGAATACGGTGAGGACCATGTATCCGGGACTATGCGTCCTCGGGTTTAAATACCCAGCCGCTCCAACTAGACGTACAATTGGCACAACAGTTGGAACTGGTCTATCAAATCATTGTCTTCACCAAGCCAATTGGTTCTATTTCCTCAACCCTTTCATTTCCTCATTCATGTGTTGATGAACCTGATCATTACTGTTTGAAGACTTTGACTGAATAATTTCTCTATTTCCTCAATCCTAATTCTTCAGTCACATAGTCTTCAGCCTGCTTATCCTGTTTTCACGCTATTTGTACTTTGTGCTTGTTTTCATTTCATCATGATGACTATGCTTTTGCCCTGTTATGCTTATACCTGAGTACTTATTCCGCTGCGAGTGTGTCGTTGCTTAGGAATTTCTTCACCTAGAAATTCACTAGTGACGAATTTGTAAAAATCGCCTATTCACCCCCCTCTAGTCGATATAATGCACTTGCACGCTTGAACTTGCACACCGCAACCATAGCATGGGATCACTTGATCCCTATCGGTACATCTTCTACTCTTTGCGTGTTGATCAATTTGATTCACACTTTGACTTATTCTTGATCAACCTTGTATCATGTCTTCTACATGACCTATCTTTGGATAATTCCTTGAGTAGCACCTTGGTTATCTCATAAACTCCTTAAAACCAACACATGAACTTCAAGAAATGCTTATGGACATATCCTTCAAATATAACTCAAGGCAACCATTAGTCCATAGAATGTTATCAATTACCAAAACCACACATGGGGGTACAATGCTCTTTCAACGGAGCAGACCGCCATCCTGGATGAGGCCTATGTGGAAGTCAACTAGCGCTTACAGCAAGAACGGGCAGAGCTCGATGTGCTTTTCATCGAATTGGAGGAGGAGGAGGAGGTGGAGGCCGACACGGAGGATCCTCACGACCTGAAGTTGCGGTTGCCGCTATGTACCTGGAGCTTGACACGGAGATTGTGGACATCTCCAACGATAATGAGTAGGGTAGTGTAGGTTTTAGTTGATCTACGTAGTACATAGATTTTCCTTTTGCATGCTTTGTATGGATTTAAGGTTTGCAGTAAGAGGTGTTCTGATGCAAAGAAAGAAATATCGAGAGCTGCCTGGTCACTACTCGCGGACGTGCCCAGGGGCTTCCGCATGCGTTTGAGGGTCTGGATTTGGTGTCCGCAGCTGTAGATTCTCTAATGGCATCTCCAACATGGATCCCTAAAGTAGACATGGTATGTGTTCACATACACGTCCTTGGATAGTGTTACGGGAGCCGGCCATTCAACCATGCCTACATACATTTCAAACCAATTTGAACAAATCGGGTAATTTTTATGCAAATAGGATGATTTTCACCTAGACCAAAACCAAAATCATTATGTTTTTGATATATTTCAACTAAACTATCAGCGACTAGTGTTTCTTTAACCAAGTGTAAACGATCATTGACCACAGCAGCATCTGTTTCCCACAACATGTCTTTCGCATGTTTGGCAAGCTCACAGACCAGCCATGAGCCCCAGAAAGTGAAGCTATGGGAGGGAAATAAATGTAGTAGCCTTGTTGGCATCCGAGTTGTGGTGGATTCCCATGTGCTACTTTTCCTCGCTGGAGTCCGCCTTGTTGACAACACCATACGTGGATGTGCCAGCCTTGTGCTCGTGGTGATGAAGAATGAATCGTGATGGAGGCACGACTGGCGCAGAGCAGGCGACGTGTGCGACAACCTACACCTCCTCCTCCTCGGTGACCTCCGCGTGGAGCTCCACGAATAGGGCGTCTCTCTACGCCTACAAGACACACAACTGCCATCACTCATGGCGGATGTTGCAGGTGCTCCACATGGACTCGTACAGCACCCTCTGCTCATCGAGGAAGCCCGGATCCTTCGACCATTCCCATGATGACATTGTCATTTGCCTGCTTGTCGGTGATTTGCCCCTCCGCGACACTATGATCATTGACAAACACCGAAACATGCGGCGTCGACTACTCTTCCATAGGCTGGGGTTGCGTGGTCAGGGGCGTCAGCTTATCATCAGATGCCTCCTCCATCGTATGTTGTGACGCCCCTGAGTTAATCATGCACTAATCATGCACATAAATGTGCACGATCAAGATCAGAGACTCACTGGAAGATATCACAACACAACTCTAGACACAAATAAAATAATACAAGCTTTATATTACAAGCCAGGGGCCTCGAGGGCTCGAATACATAAGCTCGAATACAAATGAGTCAGTGGAAGAAACAATATCTCAGTACAAACATAAGTAAAAAAGTTAGCCTTAAGAAGGCTAGCAAAACAATAACATGGATCGAAAAGGCAAGGCCTCCTGCCTGGGAGCCTCCTAACTACTCCTGGTTGTTGGTGGCCTCCACGTAGTAGTAGGATCCGTCACGGTAGTAGTAGGCGTCGGCGGTAGCATCTGGCTCCTGGGCTCCGCCATCTGATCACATCAATCGGGTATGGGGGAAAAGAGGTAGCAAAGCAATCGTGAGTACTCATCCAAAGTACTCACAAGACTTACATAAGATCTATACTAAGTATGCATCGGTATCAAAGGAATGAGCAATATCTTTGGACTGAACTACAGCAATGCTAGAAGAGAAGGGAAAGCCTAGCGTATCAAAGACTAGCATCTTGCAGCATTAGAAGAGTTCAGATTAGAATATTATAAGTTGCAAGTGTATTTAGTAACGCCTGAGATCCTTCCTCGATTTCCTGCGAGAACGTAATCTTGGAGCCATCATATCCATTTCATGTCTCAACTATCCAGTTCTAGTTGTATAGATCGGGATACAACTCCGAGCATCCGTTACCGTACACACGGCTATTCGAATAGGTTAACTTCCCTGTAGGGGTGCACAAACTTACCCAACACGCTCGATTAGCTCCGGCTGAACACACTTTCCTGGGTCATGTCTGGCCTCGGCTGATCAACACGTCGTAGTCCTACCTAGGCTCAACAGAGAGGCCAAAATACCGGTCCACATAATAAGTGCGCAGGGGTCTTGGGCTCATCGCCCTTTCCACTCCTGCATGTTGCGTACGCGGCCTGGAGCAGACCGATCCCCTAATATAGGCGCATATGGTTCCCGTCCAACCGGGTGCGCGCCGCTCAATCCCTGACGTGTGAAGAGCTTTCGGAGAATCGTATGATGCCGAGTGCCCATACTTATCCCCATGTGGTGGTTAGTGCGAAAAGGCCAGAGGCCTACTCAGATAAGATATCCAAACTTGTTAGTGTCTTGGGAGCACGCGAAGACGATCGATGATCCATGATCTGTGGTCCCGTTGCCCCATCTCACGGACTTACGGCAAGGGCTAAGAATGCTCGACCGTGTCACATAATTATCTCGCGGGTACCCTCCCAGTCAACCCGACTCCATATCTCTCGCAGGTACCCTCGCGTTCAACCTAACTTCACATTCGTTGGTACCACTCGGGACCGACCCGATTTCAACATGGTTCTGGGGTTAAGTCAAAGTAACCGTGTGTCTATAACATCAAGGGGGAAATACGAGGAATTACCCTCGATGTAACCGCCACGGTGAACTTGGAGGAATCACCCTCGAAGGTTCGCACTTGAGGTGTTGCACAATAGAATCGTCCTCGGGAATGGTGAAGAAGGAATCACTCTTTGTAATCCATGATCGATTAGCTATGCTACAAATATATCGTCAGGAGTGCTTTACGAGGTATCACCTTCCGCACTCGATAGTACCTCTACAGAGTCGTACAACTAAGGTGGGGTGTGTTTGGTGATGTGAGGGTCTCAGCTCTCGATCATCTGGTTATAAAGCGAGGGTAATAGGGACAAGGTGAGGGGTCACTGTTGGATCACTAACAAACCTATACTAAGCATATAGGATAACAGGTAAGGTAACAATAGCAGGTTACAAAATCAGGCTATGCATTAGAATAGGTACAGACGAACAACAGTAGCAAAATCTAATGCAAGCATGAAAAGAGAAGGAATTGGCGATATAGGAATGATCAAGGGAGTTTGCTTGCCTGGAAGCTCTGCTGCAAAGGGGATGAACGTCAGGGGCGTAGTCGTACTTTGGTGCAGCGTCAGTCTCGGGGTCCACCTAAGAGAAGAGGGGGAAGAACCAATAAATATAAATCAAACAAATGCATCATGATACATGGCAATATGTAGATCTAGGGGTGACCTAATGCAGTGCTAAACGTTATATACGAAGCGGGAAAACATCTGGGAATGTTTTCCCAGCGTTTGGCATGTATCATATAGATGAAGCGGAGAGGAAGGTTCCATGTTGGCTTTGTTGGAGGCATGTGACAGTTATGTGGATGGCATATTTGGATTTGTCTTATTTTTCCGAGCAACTTTCATATATAAATTGTTTTCATCCAAGTTACGATTATTTTATATGAATTTTCAAAGATTTAAACATTTTCTATAAATCCATGGAATTAATATTAATTCGAAAAGGCCAACTAAAAATGCTAGGTGCACCGGTGCAGTGCACCCAGCAGTGCACTAGAGGCTAACCAGTGGGGTCAGTTAACTGCTGACGCGGTAGTTGACTGGTCAACGGGTCCGGCGGGACCCACATGTCACACACACTGTTCCAGCTAACAATTTTTTTCTTATTCCTTTTCTTATTTTATAAGTGCCGGCCCCACTCGGCAGTGACCCAAACCGGCCACACACATGCGCGCACAGGCGAGCACTAGGCCATGCCCAAGGCCACAACTGAGGCGAGTGCGGCAGCAGTGAGCACCAGCACGCACGGGCGGCAACAGCGAGTAGGGGGCGTAGGGCGCAAGCAGGGGCCGGCGGGCGGTTGTGGCAGCGATAGGAGACAGCGGCAGCAGTAGCGAATGGAGGCGGCAGGCGAGGCCCGATCGTCGCGAGGGCGTGCGGCAGGGAGTAGGCCGACCGCGAGCAGGAAGCGGGGCGACCAGCCGAAGCGCAGGCGGCGCAGGTGCGGTGCTCGGCCAACGAGCGGGGTATGCGGGCGTAGGTTGCCGTCGGCGAGCGAGTAGCAAGCAACGGAGATAGGCGCGGTCAGGTGCCGTGGCTGCGGGCGTGGGTGGCTATGGCCGGCGTGGGCCAGCGTGGTTGGTCGGCCGCGCGCATGGTAGTGCAGCAACAAGAAGAAGTGACGACAAAGCAGCAGTAGCGGCTAGCAAGCTGTGGCACCACCAGCAGCAACAATAACAGAAACAACAGAAGCAGCATAGGAGAGAAGCTGTGGCGACAACTACAACGAGCAGCTGCAGTAAGTAGCAACAGCTGCTGAGCACAGCACGAGCGTGGGCGCACGGGCCAGGGTGTGGGGAGCGCGCGCGAGTGAGGCTATATGTGCGCGAGATCAACAACATATCATGACAGACACGGGACTGGGCGTGGTCACGGGCGCAGTGACCGCGACCATTAGGCGACGCGGGGTAGTGAGTCGAATAGAGAGGGAAGAAGGGGTAGCGAAGGAGGCCTCACAGCAGGCGCATGGATGACCACAGTAGACGCGGGGTGAACCAGAGCGGAGCAGTGGTGGCCAAGGCGGATGACGACGGAGGGGAATGGCATGGGGAAGATGGGGGAGTGCTGCTAGGGTTCGACCAAGGGGGTTGTGGTGGCTTTGTAGAACGTTGAGGAGGAGCTAGATGGTCGGCACGTGGCCAGGGCCGACCATGGTGCCCTGGATACCCCGCCACAACCTCCTATGAATAGGAAGGTGGAGGTGATGGGGAAAAAGGACTCGACCTTGCACTATGGGCTAGAGCCCAAGTGCACAGTGCATATTTTTTCTCCTTTTCCTATTATTTTTGTGTTTCTCTCTTTTTCTCATGTTTTGCAATTTATTTTTGCATCACTTGATTGTTGCTAAATGTCAAACTTGTCACAAAATACCTTGCAATATTATGGAGTTGTCCACAAAGTTTGGGGTTATTTTGAAAAGTTTAAAATCATGTTTGAATTTAAATGGACTATTAAGATGTTGTTGGTCCACTTCATAAATTACTAGGGATTAACAGGTCAGTCAAATAATGTTGGTTTCATCCTGACAATGATTAGAGAAACTTATAGAATATTGTGAACATTTTAGTGTTACTGTTTGAAGAAATAATATATTTGACTTTATTTTAAATATGAATTTGGCTTTGATTTTTATCAAGTGGCAATTTGGCTTAGTTAAACTTGATGACATGGCACCATTAGTGTGAGGTCACTATAGCATGACACTGGGGGTGTTACAAATATCCCCCACTACAAGAAATCTCGTCCTCAGATTTAAGAGGTGGAGTAAGGGGCAAAGTTTTGGTTACGAAATCCTAACGAGTCTTCTCGATCTTGGTTGATCTTCTTGAAGAGTTCGATCTATGATGTTTATGCCTCCATTCCGCTGCTCCTATGCGTTGGGATGAAGTTGTCATCCTTTCTTCGTGAACTCCAACGTTCTTATGAATTGGTTAGTAGGGGGAAACTATAAGGATGAATGTCTGGAAAGATTGGCATCTGGTAATTACCTCAGGGAAGGAGATTTTGGTAGCATCAGGAAACATATTGAGCATGATATAAGGAGGTTCAACAAGTTCAACCAGGTAGGCATCAAGCTGATGCCTAGAACAGGTGATGTAGGGGTTCAAAGCAATGAATAATAATGTTGCATATGATACCAGAATGAAACATGGTAAGGAAATTAGCTCGTGAATTACATACGAAGCCAAGTGCAAAGGATACTCGAGAATCAAGGTTGTACAGGTGACCCAGGTTTCGGTCCCCATGAACTGTTGGTTATGGGCCCACCATGTGGTTTAAAAGTAGGAAGGGTGGTGATATTTTGCACGGTCATGATAGCAATACATGTCAGAGGAAAGCTTTTCAGCTTTGTCGAAAATAGCGTCGATACAACGGACGGGCAACGAAGGGAACCATTTTCCTGCTCGTTAAGACGATGCGGACAAATAGGCAAGGTTGTCGTCCATCGGGTTACCGGAATGTCATCAACAATAGTAACAAGGTTATACTTGACAGGGTTGTACACCGAGGTGTTTACGTCAGCAGGGAAATATTACTGCTTATATCATATAGATCACCAGAAAGGTTAAACATAACAATGGAAACGAAAATGTGATTATCAAATTAAACAAACCAATGGAAAGGGAAATGTGTTTAAACACAAGTATTAGGAGTATATCCTTCAGAAGAACAAGCAAAGCATGATACACATGACAGGACAACAAGTGGATAGCCATTTAGGTAAAGGTGCGAGGAAATCCTGATGTTACCCATACAATGGTGTTCGTATAATTGAACAAGAACATTTAGCATTGTGCTTCCAATGTTCTTTTTGATGATCAGAATAACCAATCATGCTTCGAGGTAGCATCGACATGGTCATCAGGTAAAGGTTGGACTTTGGACACACAAAGGATCCATCAGGAACAACTTATAAAATAAGTCATACAATTTCCTCATGGAAGAATGGCTAATCTTGCTGAACAAGGTACTATAACAATTGGTCCTCCGTCCAGGTGTGCTAGGCATGACATCATCTTACCAGGTTGCATAAAGACCAATGTTATAATTCTGGGAAAATGTTCCAACCATCATATATGTCCGGGATTCAGATCTGATTGGTGTCAGGATACCTCAGACTCAGGATGCCTGAGAAGAAAAGGGTGCAGCGCAAATTGATGCATTGACATTGCAAGATTCTCGGGAAATAAACTATGGAAGCAGGTTCCGAAACATGAGCTGGATTGCAAGACACACATGAGCACACTACCCAAGACAATCATGACCACATTGAAGTCTTACAGTGCAAAGGCAACCAAGTTCTGGTTAGGAACCATTATCAAGGATATCAAAGTCCATGTCTAAGTCCGGATTAGCTCTTAGGAATGAACTCCTTTCCCCGGAAAAATCAACCTGTTGATTTATGTGCTAGGAAGTAGATATGGAGTGAAGGTAGCAAATCTATCAAACCACAGAATACTTCACACATGCATGAATGAATTGGGATGATCCCAGAGAAAACAAAACAATCTTTTCTCATATTCATGGTGGCAACTTGCGTCAAAGGCACGCGAACTTAGATAATACACTTCTTCCATAAAACATTTACTTCATGATCAAGGAACAAAGATAATGCTTTGAAAAGTTTCCAAGCATTGGTCAGACCAAATGATATAATGATGTAAGCTCGAGGAGGACACCTAGAGTTAATCACTAGTCAAAAAGTGCACCCATCATATCGACTAAGTAGCACGATCAATGATATAATGATGCTTCAATAACCAATAGAATATGAATGAAACTATCAGCCATTAACTTCAAAGCAATAGGGTTGCTAGAAGTTTTGAATTTCACACATCATAGTTCATTTGTCTGTATTCCGGTTGGAAACAACACGGGGACCAAGAAATGAATGGTGATGGTGAGAAGCATCACTGTATTAAGAATTTCATAAGATCTAGTGCCATAATCATGACATTCTTGACATAAAGATGATAATAGTCCAAGGTAGAACATAACATAAGCTCGTTAGCAAGGAACTCAAGGTACAACACAAACACATGGACAAGGTTGTGTTGCAGGAAAGGCAAGAATGTTGTCGATGGCACCACAAATCATCGAGGGGCAAGTATGATATTTCTCATCATGAATTCTATTCATGTCTTGGAACAAGACAAAATAATGACGATGATCACGACAACGTTTGTCGAGAGGTTCCATGAAGATTTAATCGATCAACATGGCACCAAGCAAAAGGAATGATGAAGCGAAAGGTTATTGGAACCACAGATACAACACAAACTCGGAATCATGCTTGCTGTTCAAGGCGAAACGATATGACAAGGAAGATCAATGTAAGCTTAGCTCATCATCAAAAATTGTGCTCTGGGAAGAAGGACCAGGTAGCCCAGTTAAAATTAGCATGATAATGATATAGCTGACCAGCTAGGAATGATGTGATGGAGTATTAAACACACCTGCAACAAAGTACTAGGAGTACTCAATCACAGTGCGGATTCGAGTCTTGTCAAAGTTCTCAAGTGACGGATAATGCATACCTACAGAGTGACTAAAACGGTGAGAGTATTATACCAACAAGAATTCATAAGAGATAGTGCAATGGCACGATATCCTCGAGATACCAGGGGTAATACTAGGAAGTATATCAAAATAAAGGTTGAAGTGGGGTGTATTGATCTGTAGAAGACAAGTGTTTTAGCTCGTCAGAGAAATGGGATCAAAGAAGGACAATATGGTCGGGTCCACTTTGCAAAAGACCAAATCCCATATATAAGGTGAACTTATACCAAGGGGACAACTAATTTTAAGATAAGCTTCCATGATAAGATCTACATCGTGTCCATGGGCATGAACACAAAGTTCAAGGTCGACTCCCACTTCTCAATGCATAACCATCCATCCACTTCTCAATGCATACCGGAAGGGTGTGAACCATGAAGACCTCTGGGTTCACATAGATAGCAAAGGCATATACACAACCACTACGGACATTTTACGAATCTATACAACACACTTATAAAATAAATAGATAACATCTTAAAGCAGAATACAGACGATAAGAAGTAAATGATACCACATTGCCGAAGGCATTTGTAATAGGGGAAGAACTCACAAAGTTTTTGGAATATGAAAGACAAGGTCGGTATTAACCCAGCAATGGGTCTGGCGGTCCACAATGGAGCTGATGTGAGTATTGGTACTCAATCAGAGGAAGAAGGAATGCATAGGCATAGGATTAGAAAAACATATGAATAATACGATGCTTAAATACCCAAAAATTATGATTTCCAAATTGATGGATCATAAGCAGATGTTCTGATCAAAGATTAGTAAGTCAATAGACTTAGAGCCACAATCGGTCAAGGTTTCCTTTGTGGGAACCAACTCAAGTTCTAAAAAAACGTTTGAACCATAAAGATAATTTATAAGGATCAGCTGATGATTGCGTGCATTGGCAAACGTAAATAATAAAATGCTCAAAATGACGGTGACAAAGGATGCTAAGGGATATTGCTAGACATATGGAAGTAGCCATAATGCAAGCAAGCAAGTCTTTCCAGAGCGGTAGGTTACAGAGGATTATCAGAAGATCGGATAGTATTTCAAAGTTTCTTGCGAAACACATGAACAATTAGGGATGAACGGATCCTTGATAAGTATGAGGGATTATTCATAAGGATATGCATGTAGCAACGGATTCTTGCAAAGTCAGAAAATATTTTGATGTATCATGTAATGACAAGAGCAACTGGTAATGAATGTATGAATGACAAGTGTATGTCATTATCCATATGGATATATCGGTGGTAAGGAATTGCATAGGCGGAGGGCACAAGGGTCTCGGGAAAACATCGAAAAGTTTCTTCACAATCTTCTGGTGAATCATGCCATCATCTGGAATGTGGGGCGTCCTGAGAGGAAGTACTTACGAGAACCTAAAGTTAGAATTAGTAAATCATTTATCCCAAATAGAAGAGATATCAGAATCCCAGAGTAAAGACGAGGAATAAAACATCATAATACCACCTAATTGTGATGTGGGCCCGTAAGCCACACAAAAACGTTAGTAAACGTTTTCCAAAGATTAGACTCAACTTTGGCCAAGGAGTTGGAAAGGGGGCTACCTACATGAAGTTGGCTCTAATACCAACTTGTGATGCCCCCGACTTGACCGTTCACTAGTCATAAATGCAAATGCACATGATCAAGATCAGAGACTCACGGGAAGATATCACAACACAACGCTAGACACAAATAAAACAATACAAGCTTTATATTACAAACCAGGGGCCTCGAGGGCTCAAATACAAACAAGTCAGCGGAAGCAACAATATGTGAGTACAAACATAAGTAAACAAGTCGGCCTTAAGAAGGCTAGCAAAATAACAACATGGATCTAAAAGGCAAGGCCTCCTTCCTGGGAGCCTCCTAACTACTCCTGGTCATTGGCGGCCTCCACATAGTAGTAGGCTGATACGTTTCCAACGTCTCTATAATTTTTGATTGTTCCATGCTATTATATTACCCGTTTTGGATGTTTATGGGCTTTACTTTACACTTTTATATCATTTTTGGGACTAACCTACTAACCGGAGGCCCAGCCCGAATTGCTGTTTTTTTGCCTATTTCAGTGTTTTGAAGAAAAGGAATATCAACAGAGTCCAAACGGAATGAAACCTTCGGGAGCGATCTTTTTGGAACAAACGTGATCCAGGGGACTTGGAGTGGACGTCAAGCAACAGAGGAGGTGGCCACGAGGGTGACTGGCATGCCGCCTATAGGTGGGCGTGCCCCCACCCTTGTGGGCCCCTCGAGCATCCACCGACCTACTTCTTCGTCCTATATATACCCACGTACCCTGAAACCATCGAGGAGCACCACGAAAAACTATTTCCACCGCCGTAACCTTCTGTATCCGCGAGATCCCATCTTGGAGCCTTCGCCGGTGCTCCGCCGGAGAAGGAATCGACCACGGAGGGCCTATATATACATCATCTCCAAGGCCCTTCCGACGAGTTGTGAGTAGTTTACCACATACCTTCAGGTCCATAGTTATTAGCTAGATGGCTTCTTCTCTCTCTTTGAATCTCAATACAAAGTTCTCCTCGATCTTCTTGGAGATCTATTCGATGTAACTCTTTTTGCGGTGTGTTTGTCGAGATCCGATGAATTGTGGGTTTATGATCAAGTTTATCTATGAGAAATATTTGAATCTCCTCTGAATTATTTTATGTGTGATTAAGTTATCTTTGCAAGTCTCTTCTAATTATCAGTTTGGTTTGGCCTACTAGATTGATCTTTCTTGCAATGGGAGAAGTGCTTAGCTTTGGGTTCAATCTTGCGGTGTCCTCTCCCAGTGACAGCAGGGGCAGAAAGGCACGTATTGTATTGTTGCCATCGAGGATAAAAAGATGGGGTTTATATCATATTGCATGAGTTTATCCCTCTACATCATGTCATCTTTCTTAATGCGTTACTCTGTTCTTATGAACTTAATACTCTAGATGCATGCTGGATAGCGGTCGATTTGTGGAGTAATAGTAGTAGATACATGCAGGAGTCGGTCTACTTGTCACGGACGTGATGCCCATATACATGATCATGCCTAGATAATCTCATAACTATGCGCTTTTCTATCAATTGCTCGACAGTAATTTGTTCACCCACCGTAATACTTATGCTATCTTGAGAGAAGCCACTAGTGAAACCTATGGCCCCCGGGTCTATCTTTTATCATATAATTTTACCATCTACTTTTACTTTCATCTTTACTTTTCCAATCTATATCATAAAAATACCAAAAATATTTATCTTATCATATTATCTCTATCAGATCTCACTTTCGCAAGTGGCCGTGAAGGGATTGACAACCCTTTTATTGCGTTGGTTGCGAGGTTCTTGTTTGTTTGTGTAGGTGCGTGGAACTTTTGAGGAGCCTCCTACTGGATTGATACCTTGGTTCTCAAAAACTGAGGGAAATACTTACGCTACTTTGCTGCATCACCATTTCCTCTTCAAGGAAAACCAACGCAAGCTCAAGACGTAACAAGAAGGATTTCTAGCGACGTTGTCGGGGTGGTCTTCGCTCAAGTCAAGACATACCAAGTACCCATCACAAACTTATCTCCCTCGCATTACATTATGCGCCATTTGCCTCTCATTTTCCTCTGCCCCACTTCACCCTTACCATTTTATTTGCCCTCTCTTTCCCAGTCTCCTCTATCTTTGCTTGCCTTTTTGTTTGCTTGTGTGTTGGATTGCTTGTCGCTATGGCGCAAGATAATACCATGTTGTCTGATTTTTCCAATACCAATAATAATGATTTCCTTAGTACTCCGATTTCTCCTCTTAATGATGTTGAGTCTTGTGAAATCAATGCTGCTTCGCTGAATCTTGTTATGAAAGATCAATTCTCCGGCCTTCCTAGTGAAGATGCCGCTACCCATCTAAACAACTTTGTTGATTTGTGTGAGATGCAAAAGAAGAAAGATACGGATAATGATATTGTTAAGTTGAAGTTATTTCCGTTTTCACTTAGAGATCGTGCTAAAATTTGGTTTTCGTCTTTGCCTAAGAATAGTATTGATTCATGGAATAAGTGCGAAGATGCTTTTATCTCTAAATATTTTCCTCCCGCTAATATCATCTCTCTTAGGAATGATATTATGAATTTTAAACAACTTGATCATGAGCATGTTGCCCAATCTTGGGAAAGAATGAAATTAATGATTCGGAATTTCCCTACTCATGGTTTGAATTTATGGATGATCATACAAAATTTTTATGCCGGATTGAATTTTGCTTCTAGAAATCTTTTAGATTCGGCCGCAGGAGGCACTTTTATGAAAATCACCTTAGGAGAATCTACTAAATTCCTTGATAACATTATGGCTAATTATTCTCAATGGCACATCGAAAGATCTACTAGTAAAAAAGTGCATGCTATAAAAGAAATTAATGTTTTGAGTGGAAAGATGGATGAACTTATGAAATTGTTTGCTACTAAGAGTGCTCCTATTGATCCGAATGATATGCCTTTGTCTACTTTGATTGAGAATAATAATGAATCTATGGATGTGAATTTTGTCGGTAGGAATAATTTTGGTAACAATGCTTATAGAGGAAACTTTAATCCTAGACCATTCCCTAGTAATTCCTCTAATAATGTTGGAAATTCCTACAATAATTATTATGGTAATTATAATAAGATGCCCTTTGATTTTGAGAATAGTGTTAAAGAATTTATGATCTCTCAAAAGAATTTTAATGCCTTGCTTGAAGAAAAGTTGCTTAAAGTTGATGATTTGGCTAGGAACATTGATAGACTTTCGCTTGATGTTGATTCTTTGAAACTTAGATCTACTCTTCCTAAGCATGATATCAATGAGTCTCTCGAAGCTATGATAATTTCCATTGATGAGTGCAAAGAAAGAACCGCTAGATTGCGTGCTAAGAAAGATTGCTTTGTAAAAGCGTGTTATTCTAGTTTCCATGAAAATAATGATGAAGATCTAAAAGTTATTGATGTGTCCCCTATTAAATCTTTGTTTTGCAATATGAATCTTAATAATGATGGACTAGAGATGAGTCAACTTTAGTTAAAAGGCTTCCCAATTATTCAAAGTTTTTAGATTTTGATGCTAAATTTGATAAAAGTGTGATTGGAGAGGTCAAGACTTTAAATAGCATTGAACCCACTATCTTGGATTTCAAGGAATATAATCATGATAATTGTTCTTTAATAGATTGTATTTCCTTGTTGCAATCCGTGTTGAATTCTCCTCATGCTTATAGTCAAAATAAAGCTTTTACCAAACATCTTGTTGATGCCTTGATGCAATCTTATGATGAAAAACTTAATTTGGAAGTTTCTATACCTAGAAAACTTTATGATGAGTGGGAACCTACTATAAAGATTAAAATTAAAGATCATGAGTGTTATGCTTTGTGTGATTTGGGTGCTAGTGTTTCCACGATTCCGAAAACTTTATGTGATATTCTAGGTTTCCATGATTTTGATGATTGCTTTTTAAATTTGCACCTTGCGGATTCCACCATTAAGAAGCCTATGGGAAGGATCAATGATGTTCTTATTATCGCAAATAGGAATTATGTGCCCATAGATTTTATCATTCTTGACATAGATTGCAATCTTTCTTGTCCTATTATTCTTGGTAGACCTTTCCTTAGAACGATTGGTGCAATTATTGATATGAAGGAAGGGAATATTAGATTCCAATTTCCATTAAGGAAAGACATGGAGCAATTTCCAAGAAAAAGTTAAATTACCTTATGAATCTGTCATGCGAGCTACTTGTGAATTGAGTGCCAAAGATGTCACTACTTAGATCTATCCTCGCTTTTATGCCTAGCTAGGGGCGTTAAACGATAGCGCTAGTTGGGAGGCAAACCAATTTTATTTTAGTTTTTTAGTTTTTGCTTATATTTAGTAATAAATATTTCATCTAGCTTCTGTTTAGATGTGTTTTCATGTTTTAATTAGTGTTTGTTCCAAGTAGAACCTATAGGATAACCTACGATGATGGTTAATTTGATTCTGCTGAAAAACAGAAACTTTGCACACACGAAAATAATTTTAGTAGTTCACAGAAACGTGATTTTGCACTGATTCTTTTTGCTGTAGATCAATAGACAAATTTCCCAGGACTTCCTAGTTTGGTAGGATTTTTAGAGTTCCAGAATTATTCGAGAGTTACAGACTGCTACAGACTGTTCTGTTTTTGACAGATTCTGTTTTTCATGTGTTGTTTGCTTATTTTGATGCATCTATGGCTACTATTTGGTGGTATGAACCATAGATAAGTTGGAATACAGTAGGTTTAACACCAATATAAATAAAGAATGAGTTCATTACAGTACCTTATGTGGTGGTTTTTCTTTCTTGCACTAACGGAGCTTATGAGATTTCCTGTTGAGTTTTGTGTTGTGAAGTTTTGGGTAAGGATTTGATGGATGGAATAAGGAGTGGCAAGAGCCTAAGCTTGGGGATTCCCATGGCACCCCAAGATATTCAAGGATAACCAAAAGCCTAAGCTTGGGGATGCCCCGGAAGGCATCCCCTCTTTCGTCTTCGTCTATCGGTAACTTTAATTGGAGCTATATTTTTATTCACCACATGATATGTGTTTTGCTTGGAGCGTCTTGTATGATATTAGTCTTTGCTTTTTAGTTTAACACAATCATTCTTTCTGTACACACCTTTTGGGGAGAAACCCACTTGATTGGAATTTATTAGAATACTCTATGTGCTTCACTAATATCTTTTGAGCTAGATAGTTTTTGCTCTAGTGCTTCACTTATATCTTTTATAGCATGGCGGTAACTTGATTTTGTAGAAATTGTTAACCTCTCATGCTTCACTTATATTATTTTGAGAGTCTCTTAGAACAACATGGTATTTTCTATGGTTATAAAATTGTTCCTAGAATGATGGGCATCCAAGTTGGGTATAATAAAAACTATCATAGGAAGTGAATTGGATGCTATGATCAATTTGATACTTGATAATTGTTTTGAGATATGGAGGTGGTGATATTAGAGTCATGCTAGTTGGGTAATTTTGAATTTAAAGAATGCTTGTGTTGAATTTGGCAAGTCCCGTAGCTTGCATGTATGGTAAAAGTTGTGTAACAAATTTGAAACATGAGGTGTTCTTGGATTGTCATCCTTATGCGTGGCGGTCGGGAACGAGCGATGGTCTTTTCCTACCAATCTATCCCCCTAGGAGCATGCGCGTAGTGCTTGGTTTTTGATGACTTGTAGATTTTTTGCAATAAGTATATGAGTTCTTTATGACTAATGTTGAGTCCATGGATTATACGCACTATTACCCTTCCATCATTTCTAGCCTCTTCGGTACTGTGCATTGCCCTTTCTCACCTTGAGAGTTGGTGCAAACTTCGCCGGTGCATCCAAACCCCGTGATATGATACGCTCTATCACACATAAACCTCCTTATATCTTCCTCAAAACAGCCACCATACTTACCTATTATGGCATTTCCACAGACATTCCATGATATGTTGCCATGCAACTTTCCACCGTTCCGTTCATCATCATGACACGCATCATCATTGTCATATTGCCTTGCATGATCATGTAGTTGACATCGTATTTGTGGCAAAGCCACCATGCATAAATTTTCATACATGTCACTCTTGATTCATTGCCCATCCCGGTAGACTGCCGGAGGCATTCATATAGAGTCATATCTTGTTCTAGTTTTGAGTTGGCATTCATGAGTTGTAAATAAATAGAACTGTGATGATCATCATTATTAGAGCATTATCCCCAAATAAAAAAAATAAAGGCCAAAGAAGAAAAAGGCCAAATAAAAGAAAAAAAGGCACAAAAGAAAAAAAGTAAAAAGAAAAGAAAATAAAAAGGGGGCCATGTTACTATCCTTTTCCAAACTTGTGCTTCAAAGTAGCACCATGTTCTTCATATAGAAAGTCTTTTATGTTGTCACTTTCATATACTAGTGGGAATTTTTCATTATAAAACTTAGCTTGTATATTCCTACGATGGGCTTCCTCAAAATGCCCTAGGTCTTCGTGAGCAAGCAAGTTGGATGCACACCCACTTAGTTCCTTTTGTTGAGATTTCATATATTTATAGCTCTAGTGCATCCGTTGCATGGCAATCCCTACTCCTCATGTTGACATCAATTGATGGGCATCTCCATAGCCCGTTGATTATCCTCGTCAATGTGAGACTTTCTCCTTTTTTGTCTTCTCCACACAACCTCCATCATCATATTCAATTCCACCCATAGTGCTATATCCATGGCTCACGCTCATGTATTGCGCGAAAGTTGGAAAAAGTTTGAGATTGCTAAAGTATGAAACAATTGCTTGGCTTGTCATCGGGGGTGTGCAAGATGAGAGCATTTTTGTGTGACGAAAATGAAGCATAGCCTAACTATATGATTTTGTAGGGATGAACTTTCTTTAGCCATGTTATTTTGAGGAGACATGATTGCTTTGATTAGTATGCTTGAAGTATTACTATTTCTTATGTCAATATGAACTTTTATTTTGAATCATTTGGATCTGAACATTCATGCCACAATAAAGAAAATTACATTGAGAATTATGCTAGGTAGCATTCCACATCAAAAATTCTGTTTTTATCATTTACCTACTCGAGGACAAGCAGGAATTAAGCTTGGGGATGCTTGATACGTCTCCAACGTATCTATAATTTTTGATTGTTCCATGCTATTATATTACCCATTTTGGATGTTTGTGGGCTTTACTTTACACTTTTATATCATTTTTGGGACTAACCTACTAACTGGAGGCCCATCCTGAATTGCTGTTTTTTTGCCTATTTCGGTGTTCCGAAGAAAAGGAATATCAAACGGAGTCCAAACGGAATGAAACCTTCGGGAGCGATCTTTTTGGAACAAACGTGATCCATGGGATTTGGAGTGGACGTCAAGCAACAGAGGAGGAGACCACGAGGGTGCCCGGCGCGCCCCCTACAGGTGGGCGCGCCCTCCACCCTCGTGGGCCCCTCGAGCGTCCAACGACCTACTTCTTCCTCCTATATATACCCACGTACCCTGAAACCATCGAGGAGCACCACGAAAAACTATTTCCACCATCGTTACCTTCTGTATCCGCGAGATCCCATCTTGGAGCCTTAGTCGGCTCTCCGCCAGAGGGGGAATCGACCATGGAGGGCCTCTACATCATCTCCAAGGCCCTTCCGATGAGTTGTGAGTAGTTTACCACTAACCTTCAGGTCCATAGTTATTACCTAGATGGCTTATTCTCTCTCTTTGAATCTCAATACAAAGTTCTCCTCGATCTTCTTGGAGATCTATTTGATGTAACTCTTTTTGCAGTGTGTTTGTCGAGATCCGATGAATTGTGGGTTTATGATCAAGTTTATCTATGAGAAATATTTGAATCTCCTCTGAATTCTTTTATGTGTGATTAAGTTATCTTTGCAAGTCTCTTCGAATTATCAGTTTGGTTTGGCCCACTAGATTTATCTTTCTTGCAATGGGAGCAGTGCTTAGCTTTGGGTTCAATCTTGCGGTGTCCTTTCCCAAGACAGCTGGGGCAGCAAGGCACGTATTGTATTGTTGCCATCGAGGATAAAAAGATGGGGTTTATATCATATTGCATGAGTTTATCCCTCTACATCATGTCATCTTTCTTAATGCGTTACTCTGTTCTTATGAACTTAATACTCTAGATGAATAATGGATAGCGGTCGATGTGTGGAGTAATAGTAGTAGATGCAGGCAGGAGTCGGTCTACTTGTCACGGGCGTGATGCCTATATACATGATCATGCCAAGATAATCTCATAACTATGCGCTTTTCTATCAATTGCTAGACAGTAATTTGTTCACCCACTGTAATACTTATGCTATCTTGAGAGAAGCCACTAGTGAAACCTATGGCCCCCGGGTCTATCTTTTATCATATAAGTTTACCATCTACTTTTATTTGCATCTTTACTTTTCCAATCTATATCATAAAAATACCGAAAATATTTATCTTATCATATTATCTCTATCAGATCTCACTTTCGCAAGTGCCCGTGAAGGTATTGACAACCCGTTTATTGCGTTGGTTGCGAGGTTCTTGTTTGTTTGTGTAGGTGCGTGTGACTTTTGAGGAGCCTCCTACTGGATTGATACCTTGGTTCTCAAAAACTAAGGGAAATACTTACGCTACTTTGCTGCATCACCCTTTCCTCTTCATGGAAAACCAACGCAAGCTCAAGACGCAGCATAGGCTTCATCGGGGTAGTAGTAGTCATCGGTGGTGGCATCTGGCTCCTGGGTTCCATCATCTGATAGCAGGAACCGGGTATGGGGAAAAAGATGTAGCAAAGCAACCGTTAGTACTCATCCAAAGTACTCGCAAGACTTACATTAGATCTATACTAAGTATGCATCGGTATCAAAGGATTGCGGCTATATCTTTGGACTGGACTATAAAAATGCCAGAAGAGAAGGGAAAGCCTAGCCTATCGAAGACTAGCATCTTGAAGCATCTTGCAACATTGGAAGAGTGCAGATTAGCATATTATAAGTAACAAATATACTAAGTAACGCCTAGAGATCCTTCCTCGACTCCTTGCGAGAAAGCAATCCCGGAGCCATCATATCCATTTCATGTCCCCAGTATCTAGTTCTAGTTGTATAGATCGGGATACAACTCCGAGAGTCCGTTACTATGGAAACGGCTATTCGAATAGATTAACTTCCATGCAGGGGTGCACAAACTTACCCAACACACTCGATTAACTCGTGCTGAACACACTTTCCTGTGTCATGCCCAGCCTCGGCTGATCGACATGTCGTAGTCCTGCCTAGGCTCAATAGTGAGGCCAACACGTCGGTCTACATCCTAAGCCCGAAGGGGTCTTGGGACCATTGCATTTTTCACTCCTGCACGTTGCGTACGCGGGCTGGAGCAGACCCACCCCTAATACAAGCGCAGGTGGTTCCCGTCCAAATGGGCGCAGTCGCTCAATCGCTGACGTCCGAAGAGCTTTTAGAGAATCGTACGACACCGAGTGCCCATACTTATTCCCGCGTGGTGGTTAGTGCAAAAAGGCCAGAGCCCTATTCAGATCACATATCCAAACCCATTAGTGTCTTGGGAGCGCGCGGATACGGTTAATGATCCACCATCTGTGTTCCCGTTGCCCCGTCTAGCGGACTTACGACAAGGGTTAAGAATGTCCGGCCGTGCCACGTAATTATCTCGCAAGTACCCTCCAGGTCAACCCAACTCCATATCTCTCACGGGTATCCTCACGGTCAACCTGACTTCACATTTCTTGCGGGCACCCCTCGGGGCCGACCCAATTTCAACATGGTTCTGGGGTTAAGTTAAAGTAACCGTGTGTCTAAACATTCAGGGGGAAATACGAGGAATTACCCTCAGTGGATTCCCACTTGATGTAACCGTCAAGGTGAACTTGGAGGAATCACCCTCGAAGGGTTCACACTTGAGGTGTTGCACGACAGAGTCATCCTTGGGAATGGTGAAGAAGGATTCACCCTTCGTAATCCACGACTGATTAGCTATGCAACAGAGATATCATCAGGAGTGCGTTACGAGGTATCACCCTCGGCACTCGATAGTACCTCTGTCGTACAACAAGGGGGTGTGTGTGGTGATGTGAGGGTCTCAGCTCTCGATCACGTTGATCGAAGCATCTGGTAATAAAGCGGGGGCAATAGGGACAAGGTGAGGGGTCACTGTTGGATCACTAACCAACCTATACTACTAAGCATATAGGATAACATGTAGATAACAATAGCAGGTTACAAAATCAGGCTATGCATCGGAAGAGGTACAAACGAACAACAGTAGCAAAATCTAATGCAAACATGAGAGATAAGGAATGAGCAATATAGGAATGATCAAGGAGGTTTGCTTGCCTGGAAGCTTTGCTGCATAGGGGCTGAACGTCACGGGCGTAGTCGTACTCTGGAGCAGTATCAGTCTCCGGGTCTATCGGAGAGAATAATTGGAAGAAATAATAAATAGAAAGCAAACAAATGCATCACAATGCATGACATGGCAATATGCAGAGCTAGGGGTGACCTAACGCGATGTTACATGTTACAGCCGAAGCGGGAAAACATCTGGGAATGCTTTCCTAGCGTTTGGCATTTATCAAACAGACGAACCAGAGAGGAAGGTTCCATGTTTGCTATGTTGGAGGCATCTGACAGGTATGTGGATGTCATATTCGGATTCATCTTACTTTTGTGAGCAACTTTCATATATAAATTATTTTCATCCGAGTTACAAATTATTTTATATGAATTTTCAAATATTTAAACTTTTTTTTTGTAAATCTCTAGAATTAATATTAATTCAAAAAAGCCAACTAAAAATGCTAGGTGCACCCGGTGCAGTGCACCCAGCAGTGCACCAGAGGCTGAGCAGTGGGGCCAGTCAACTGCTGATGCAGCAGTTGACTGGTCAACCCTTGACTGGCCAACGAGTCCGATGGGACCCAATGTCATACACACTATTCCAGCTAACAATTTTTTATTTAATATTTTTTCTTATTCCTTATCTTTCTTTTCTTTTCTTTTTATAAGGGTCGGCCCCACTGGGCAGTGATTCAAACCGGCCACACACACGCGCGCACAGGCGGGCACTCGGCCATGGACAAGGCCACATCCGAGAAGTGGGCCGCAGGGGCTAGTAGCGGGCGCGGGGCGAAGCCAGGGCCGGCGGGCGCGGCCGCGATAGGAGACAACGACAACAGTAGCGAACAGGGATGGCGGGCGAGGCGCGGTCGCCGCGAGGGCGTGCAACATGGAGCGGGTCGATCGTGAGCTGGGAGCGGGGCGACCGGCCAAAGCGCGGGCGACGCGGGCGCGGGTTGCCGTCGGCAAGCGAGCAACTAGCGACAGTGATGGGCGCGGTCGGGTGCTGTGGCTGCGGGTGTGGGCGGCTACGGTTGGTGCAGGCCGGCGTGATTGGGCGGTCGGGAGCGTGGCAGCGTAGCGGCACAGTAGCAAGAAGCAGCTATGGCAAAGCGGTAGCAGCAGCTAGCAAGCTGCACCACCACCAGCAGCAGCAGCGATAGCAGAAACAACAGAAGCAGCATAGGAGAGCAGCGGCGACGGCAACAACAGCGAGCAGCTGCAACAAGTAGCGACAATAGATGGGCGCAGCGCGTGCTTGGCCACGCGGGCGGGGGTGTGGGGCGCGGGTGAGAGGAAGGCTGCGGGCCCGCGACACCGACATCGTGGCGCAGCGGACACGGGGCTGGGCACGGTCACGGGCGTTGTGACTACGGCCATTAGCCGGGACTTGGGCGGCGCGGGGGCAGTGCGTCGAACAGAGAATGAAGAAGGGGGTAGTGAAGGAGGCCTCACAACGGGGGCAGGTATGAGCACGGTTAGACACCAGGTGGACCGAAGCGGAGCAACGGTGGTCGAGGCGGACGACGGCGAAGGGGAACGGCATGGGGAAGAAGGGGGAGTGCAACTAGGGTTTGGTCAAGGGAGTTGCGGTGGCTTTCTAGAACGTTGAGGAGGAGCTGGATCGTCGGCACGTGGCCAGGGCCGGCCATGGCGCCGTGGATGCCCTGCCACGACCTCCTGTGAAAAAGGAGGAGGGGATGGGGAGAAAAGGACTCGGCCTTGCACTATGGGCTAGAGCCCAAGTGCACAGTGCACATTTTTTTTCTCCTTTTCCTATTATCTTTCTGTTTCTCTCTTTTGCTCCTGTTTTGCAATTTATTTTGGCCTCACTTTATTTTTGTTAAATGTCAAACTTGTCACCAACATACCTTGCAATATTATGGAGTTGTCCACAAAGTTTGGGGTTATTTTGAAAAGTTTAAAATCATGTTTGAATTTAAATGGACCATTAAGATGTTGTTGGTCCACTTCATAAATTACTAGGGATTAACTGGTGAGTCAAATAATGTTGCTTTCAACCTGACAATGATTAGGGAAATTTATAGAATACTGTGAACATTTTACTGTTTTAAGAAATAATTTATTTGACTTTATTTTAAATTTGAATTTGGCTTTGATTTTTATATAGTGTCAATTTGGCTTAGTTAAACTTGATGATATAGCACTATTTGTGTGAGGCCACTGTAGCATGACACTGGGGTGTGTTACATGTAGTCCTCGTCGTTGACCTTCGGTGAGCTAGTCGGCAAGCTAGTCGTGGTCCGTTGTGCATGACTGGCCGGTCAGCCGGCCGTAATGCCGACCAACTTCTGCTTCTGCTCTATGAGAGACTATCCCACGTAGCTCTAGATCTCGAGGACATGGCGGACGTGGTGCGGTGGTGCTGGTCACCACGGCCGAGGAGGCACCATTTAAATAGCGGGCTACGTCCAGGACAGGCGGCTTGGTGCGTCAATGCGGGTGCCGTAGTAGGTTTGTTGGTCTCCATGCTAGTCTAATGTCGGCAAGCGGACATACGGGATCCAATATGAATGCGGTGCACAACCGTCTAGTCCCGGTCATACTTCTCAGGCACTGGAACAGGGGTGGAGACCGGGCGGCGCTCCCAACAGGCGCGCCGCTTCAATGCCGGCTCCAGTGAGACGCCATGTCCACTTTCGGGTAGGTATGAATGTGGTGCTGGCGCTCTAGAGCGACACATGCTAACATGAATGTGTGGCAACCGCTTCGCGGGCGTGGGAGAGATTTTTGGGTGGGTCCGGGGTGTCCGACGCGTGCGTGCCAACGAACACGTGCAAAGCCCCCTTTTTGCAGAAAATGGAAATCTAGACCGGTCCGTGGATCAATGGGTACCGCGTTAGATTGCAAAATGCATCCGAACTCCGGTCTGGGTGGATGCGGACCGTTTGAACGTCAGCATTGAGGATGCCCTTGACATGCATAGTTTGTGTGCCGTAATGTGGTGTAGTTTTTTTTCCTTGAAGAAAAGAAAAACCAGGAAGGAACTGCTGCAAAAATCTCAGTGGTAGCTGATTGAGTCTGAACAGAAGGAAACATTGAAGAGCGGGCTAGTTATGTCATGAACAGAGACCTCCACCGCAAATGCCATCCCATCGGCGCCGTTCCCAGTTGCTTTCTCTCTTGTCCGTTTCGTAGAAAGTTCTGCCACAATTCGCCAAGGAGTTTGTGATGTCGCAAGCAAATTTGGCAGCGCGCTTTGACTCCCTCAAGTTTGGTAGCTGACATACAAACATCACTACTAGCTGGCAGTTTTCCCTCGTGCATTTGTCGATTTAGGCTCATACTTATCTTATTTATTTGACGAAATGAGGTGTACATTGTGATGTATGCATAGATACAGAGAGGTATGTGTCACTGTGTGGATGTGTGACGAAATGAGGTGTACTGCGGTATGTGTCCGCATTATCCTTCCCACTCCTTTTTATTTGACGAGTCCCTGCATTATTTGGAAGAGCCCTGATTGAAATGGTGTAGTTTAGAACAAAATTGAGTCATATGCAATCCAAGAAGCCAAGAAGGGAGTTTACCTTGCCAAGTCTCAGAAATTGTACCACTGCACCAAACACTATATTAGTCAAAAGCTGCATGCAAAACAAGCAAGCCTAACAAAGTTAGGTACAAAGCACACATCTACCGAACCAAAGCGAAACAACAGGGAGAGAAAGAATTAGGTAGCTTAGCCACCATAGTGACAGCTAGGCACTGTCTCAGTTACCCAACAAGATTTTACCGTTCTTGCGCGCGCATCAAATATTCATGTTTTTTTTTGCGGGTAAAATATTCATCTTTGTTGTACTGAATGTAGGACAACTGAATTACCTGATGATCGCATGTCTGTTAGATAAGGTTCAAGCAATCATCAAGAGGGAACTCAAGGTTGAAGAACAGCACATGATCCCATGTGAGTCCAAAGATCCAACCATGGGCGCCTTCAAAAGTAGGTTTTATTTTGTTTTGTTAGCCATGCAAGATAGGATTTGGACTTTCGACCGCTTGTGCAAGTGAGAACCAAAAAGGAAAACAAATCCTCGGTGAACTTTTTTTTTTTGCGAAATTCGATGAACTTTTTCTATAAGTGCCACTTCACTTTCAGGCTTTTGGGGCCTTGTCAACGATTGGTTTCAACGTTACAAGATCAATGCCTCCACGTGGGCGGCCGAGAGATCCGTTAAGGAGTGGCAAATTGGCATATCGAACTTGCACATGCCACACCGTAAGGCAATGCCATCACTCACCATGGTTGTTTGTTACGCCACTTAGAATGAAAGAAATGATAGCGTGTTCCGATACACATTACTAGAAAAACGGCTATAGCTAATATGGACATTAATGACGCATCATGTATGTCACATCCCTAGCTTCTGGTAATGCACTAGGCTAGACCTCTTGCTGCATCATGTTTAAATTCAAATGAAATTTGAATTGAGGAATTTTCAAAGGCTCAGAATCCTTTAAAAAAATGATCAAGATAAAAATTGCTTCAAATAAGTCCAAGAAAATGTTCTTGTTATCCTCTGGAAATATTGGCAAGAGGTAAAATCCAAACCAATATTTTCGGTATCTCAGAAACATTTATTTTGGGTATTTGAATTAAATCAATAATCTATTTGAATTTGGGGATATATTCATAATATATAATGAATATATTTTCAAATGCTTTGAAATGTTTTATGTACTTCTGGAATAGTCCAGAGAGGTAACATAAAATATTTCAGAATGTTTTGGCACTGTAAGAAATTATTTTGAATTTGAAAACAGTGGCAAAATAAAATAAAAAGGGAAACAGAACAGAAAAAAATAAAAAAGAGAAGGAAGTACCTGGCCTCACCCGTGCAGCCCAGCCGGCCCAGCTCCTCCCGCGGCCCAGCCCACCTGGCCCCCTTCTCCTGTCTTCTTCCCGTGCCAGCGCACGAAGCAGCTGCGTGCTGGACGCACGCGCGCCGACGCCGGCCACCTCCTGCTTCGCCGTGGCAGACTCCCCGACCCCCTCGCGACGCCACGAAGACGGCCTCGACCCCCCTCGATCGTCTCTCTCTCTCTGGACCCCCTCCTCCTCCTCTGTTCTCCCTCCCTCTCGTCACCGAACGCACCTGGGAGCGCCGCTCGCCGTAGCCATGACCACGGCCACCCCCTCCCCTCTCCGACGTGCTCCCGAGCTCCTGCACCTCGTCGCCAACCCCCTCACCGAGCCACGTGACCGGAAGGGCCCCGAGCAGCCGCCATCGTCATCATCTCCGAGCTACGGCCCCGGTGTAGTCTCCGTCGAATTCGGCCACTCCGGCGCGCCCCCGAGCCCACTGACCCTCCCTACAGCTCCGCGGTGAGCCTCCGTGCAGAACCCCTCTCTCTCCCCTCGCGTTTGCGAGCTCTAGGCCATAGCCCGTCGCGGCTGAACTCCGGCCGCCGCTGACCATGTCGCCGCCGTGGCCTGAGCTCGAACGGGTCGCGCCCGTGCATCTCACCGAGCTCGTGGTGACTCCAGGAGGCTGCGCAATGCTTTACCTCACTCGCCCGTGCTCCACAACGCCGTTTTCGCCGAGGCCCGAACTCCGGCGCCGCCTCGGGCTCCATTCCGGCGAACCCCGGCCACCCCCGCACCTTCCGTTGGCCCCCCTAGATGCGCACGGGCACGGGCTACCTTCTGGTGCCCTTCGCGCGTCCAGCCGCCGCCCGTAGCGCAACCCCGGTGAACTTCCGCCGCGTTTCGGGTCGCCGCCGGCCGAACTCCGGTGGCCAGTGACGTGGCGCTGTCATTAGCACTAATGACCCTGTTAAACTAACCCCGTGACACTGACAGTGGGCCCCGTAGCGGGTCAAAGCCCGGGTCAACGCGGGATTAGCCCCTGTGTCACTGACGTGTGGACCCCACACGTCAGGTTTGACCTGGACCGCCCGTTGACCTGCTGAGGTCAGCATGAGGTCATGCTGACGCCATAATTCATTTTCTGGAATTATTTTAATTCTAAATATTCAGGAAATTTCAGAAAATGCCTAAAACTTCCAAAATTCATAGAAAATTAACCGTAACTCCAAATTAAATAATTTATATATGAAAAATTATCAGAAAAATTCAAGGAATCCATCTGTACCATTTTCATGCATGTTAGAACAACTTATCACTACTGTTTAGAGCAAATGAAGTGAATGACATTTAAATAATCACATATGGAGTTTGAATTTGAATCTTGTATTCAAACCAACTTCATTTAATCTGTTGCTAGTTGCATTAGCCAAAACACATTCATTTTGCCATGTCATGATCATGCATCATATTGTGCATTGCATTGATTGTGTTCCCTTCTGTGTTGCCGGTATTTGTCCCCTCTCGATAGATGTGATACCGATGATGTGATCGTTGACACTGATGAAGACTCAATGTTATCTTCAGAAGTGCCAGGCAAGCAAAACCCCCTTGTTCATTCCGATAAAATCCCACTCTCTCGCTCCTGCTCTCTTTTATTGCATTAGGACAACATCGATTCATCTGTTACTTGCTGCGGTAGCTGAACCCCTTTATCCTTTGCATGACCTGTCATTCCACAGTAAATAGATGAAACCCACTAGCATGAGTAGGAGTTGTTTGAGCCCTGTTGTGCCTACTCATTCATGTTTGTTTGTCATGCCTGCTACTGCTTAGAGTTGAGTCAGGTCTGATTCATCGGGGTGAATCAGAGGTGTGTGAACATGTCCTACTGTGTGTGAGCTAAGTGTGTGAACACGATTTGGTAAAGGTAGCGGTGAGAGGCCATGTAGGAGTACATGGTGGGTTGTCTCATTGCAGCCGTCCTCAGGAACTGAGTTCTGTGTTTGTGATCCATGATTCAGCTACTACCACGCATTGGGCCCGAAACCAATGGACCCTCTCGGCTTCTTAATCACCCTTGTCCTCTGTCCAGGAGTTGCAAGTAGTTTCTGGTGTTTGTAGTATGCTGGAGGCCGTGGGCAGCGCTGACCGTAGGGGTGGGCTGTGATGCGGTAGGCACGTGGCCGGGTAAACCGGGCACCCGTTTGGTGTCACGGAACCCTGTACACATCGTTTGGGGCTGTGAGCGAAACTCCGGCCGGATCTCCTCATGGATGGAACCCGAATAGGCGATAAACCTGGACTAGAGACTTAGGTGATTAGGTAGGCCGTGGCCGACACCCACGTTGGGCTTCCGCTTGAAGGTTGCCGAGTACATGTCGTGTAAACGGCGGTAAGTGGTGAGAGCGTGTGTGAAGAAGTACACCCCTGCAGGGTTAACCTAATCTATTCGAATAGCCGTGTCCACGGAAAAGGACTTCTGGGTTGCTTATATCAGTTCATAGACAAGTGAAAGTGGATACTCTAAAATACGCAAGATAAGCGTGTGTGCTATGGATGGCGTTCTCGTAGGGGGACGGGAGCGGATCCATAGTGGTGTATTGCTATGGTGAATATGTGGACTCGTGTGCGCCACCTCAAAAGAGTTACAATGTAGTCGTAGTTTAGGATAGCCACCAAGTCAAAGCTGGCTTGCTGCAGTTAAACCCCACCATCCCTTTGTTGATAATGATGCATATGTAGATAGTTCTGATGTAAGTCTTGCTGGGTAGATTTGTACTCACGTTTGCCTATTTTATGTTTTTGCAGAGAGACTTCGGTCTCGCTAGTAGTTTCACGTGGACTTCGACGTTTAGCTTGATACCTCAGCTACGATCTTGTGCCCTCGGCAGGATCTGATAGATAGTCAGGCTTCCCAGCCTTTTTCATTTATAGTTGTCTGTACTCAGACATGATAGCTTCCGCTTGTGCTTTGACTTGTATGCTCTGAGTGTTGGGTCATGAGACCCATGTTTGTAATATCTCGCTCCTCGGAGCCTATTGAATAAACTACTTGAGTCGTAGAGTCATTTTGTGATGCCATGTTGTATTGCACATATCGAGCATATTGTGTGTATGTTATTGAAATGCTTGGTATGTGTGGGATCTGACCATCTAGTTGTTTATCTTTAGTAGCCTCTCTTACGGGGAAATGTCTCCTAGTGTTTCCACCGAGCCATGGTAGCTTGCTACTGCTCCGGAACAATTAGGCTGGCCGGCATGTGTCCTTCTTCGTTCCTGTGTCTGTCCCTTCGGGGAAATGTCTCGCGATGAATACAGGAGTCCTGTTAGCCCCCTACAGCCCGGTTCACCGGAGTCCTGCTAGCCCAGTGCTACAGCCTGGTTTCACTCGCTGATGACCGACACGTTCGATGCTGGGTCATGGATGCCTGTCCCTGTATGTCTGTGCCACTTTGGGTTTACGACTAGCCATGTCAGCCCGGGCTTTTTATCATATGGATGCTAGCGACACTGTCATATACGTGTGCCAAAAGGCGCAAACGGTCCCGGGCTAAGGTAAGGCGACACCCGTGGAATACCGTGCGTGAGGCCGCAAAGTGATATGAGGTGTTACATGCTAGATCGATGTGGCATTGAGTCGGGGTCCTGACAGCGTTGGTATCAGAGCTTGACTGCCTGTAGGATTACCAAGCCAAACTGGTCGAAGTTGAGTCTAGAAATTCTTAGTTATATGTAGGGGAATTGATTGTGGGATGGAACGTAAGGCTCTTTTTACTCCTTATACCTCATGCCCTTCTGATCTGAGTCATCTTATCTTTCCTACGGGGTTAAGGAACTAGGTCTTCTCATCTATCTATCAGGATCACGTGTTACTAGTCCGTAGATTTATAAATTGTTGGATTTAAGCTTGAGTTCAGTTCTACTACTTCTGTATGTTAACTTTTGATCTCCAAACCTTGATATTGTGCTTCTGAGTGGTTATGCCACCATTCTGTGAATGTCTCAAATCTTTTCTGAGCAATTACAGCCGTTATGCTGTCCGAGTCATTCCAGGTTTCTAAATAGTCTGATGCATTTGCAAAATCCTTTCCCTCTGGTTTCGATGTTCCTTTATGCCAGCTCAATCACACTAATTGTTGAGTTGAGGTACTCCGTTACCTTGGCATATATGTTGGAGATATTATTATGACCCTAGGTGTCTTAGGGGATCATCTAGTAATTTAGCCATGATTTGTGTTCCCAGTGTGATGATTCTGGCCATCATTCTCGAAAGCATCCCGTGATGCTACTTAGTAATAGGTATTCTGTTCCTGGGTTCTTGAACCCGAGATTCACCCTACTTGCTTCATGTTGATAGTTTTGCTCATTCCTTTAGGTTATTAGTAACCTTTGCATTAGTCCTCGATGTTCGTGGTATTCCTTTCTTCCAAATACTATGAACCTCTTATGGCAGATGTTCCTCGCTGATCGAAAGATCACAATCAGAGTGCTCTCGATGGGTTCTTGATTCTACATTGTGACTCTGCCAGCTCTACCTTTCTGCATGGGTTATCCGGAAGAAATATGTGGAATTCGTTCGACATGCTAAACCATGCATCCACAACTCAGAAAATCGCATGTTCCTTTGAGTTGCTCTCTTTAGTTGCATTCTGACCCTCGTCTATCAATTGATACCAAGGGTATGCATGCATTCGTTTATCGATGCCTATTACCCTTGTGGTACATCAAGCCATTCTGTCCTGAATGACTTGGAGAAACAAACTCTAGTACCTCATCCATATCTAGGATTGGGTCAAAGTAGTTGTGTTCCGCAGATCAAGTTACAATCCAGCTTCTGGTCTGCTCTACCCTGAAGTATTACCTTCTTTATGACAGGAATTTCATGAGAATTGCACCACCTTTTGTGAATTCTTGACATAGTGATACTTCTCGCCATCCTTTTTCATTCCTCGGTTCCGTGTTGATGCAACCGGAATACCGACAAATGAATTGTGATGTGTGAAATCAATACTCCTAGCAACCTCGTTGCTTGGTAGTTAAAGGATAATAATTTTATTCTTAGTATGTTGGTTATTGAATCACCATTCTAAGATTGATCGTGCTACCTAGTCCTTATTTCCTGGTGCACTCTTTGATTGATGAGTTAGGATTTGTCAAGTCCTCGCTCATTTGATCATATCATCTTGCCCTGAAAAGCAAGATTGTTCTCGAGCTTAGTAACATATCGGTGGTTCGTGATTTTCCGAAGATCTTCTCGGAAGTACTACCAGGTCGTCACCTGACCGTTATGTTGAGCCCGTGATCAAGTTGGTTTCTTATGAACCACCTTCTTTCCAAGAATCGGTGTTAGATATCCCTGAGCTAGTTGGTTAAGCTGGACAACAACTTGGAGAGTTGGAAGATAAAAACTTGTCTGACTTAGTTCGTTCCAAAGGGATATTCTTGTGTAGTGTGTGTTGAAGAAAGATGATATCTTCATCGATTGGTCCCTGTGATCAGTTGCTGGACCTATTGTCTTATCAATCCCTTGATTTGAGTGTGGGCTATCGTCAAATCAAATCAGTACCAACGATGCTCGTAATGTTGTCCTACTCGTGGTTGATCCCTCGAGCATACACCATTACATCTTTCGTCTGACCAATACTATCACCGTGTTCACATGATGGTGGAAGTCCAGTAATATGGAAATTCCGATGAGTTGCTGTTGAGCCCATCAGTAGCATTTTGTCTCCCCCCATGAATCATGTTGAACATCAACCTAGTGTTGGAAACTTGTGTAAGCATTTCTTCGTGTTTCGTTCATGAAGCATATGTTTGAATGAAAGTAGTGATTTTCCCTAATTCATGTGCATATGATGCAAGTTGCCGCCATGAATTTGAGGAAGATTGTTTTGTTTCCCTGGAATCATTCCAAATTAGTCATGCACACGTGCGAAGTATTCTGTGGTCTGGAGACTTGCAACCTTCATTCCATATGTGTCCAGAGCACACCAAGCCATTGATTGATTTGTTCAAGGGGAAGAAGTTCCTTCATAAGAGCTAATCATATGACTTATGCAAGGACTTCGTTATCCACGGTGATGGTTCCCAACCAGAACTCGGTAGTGTTTTATTGTAAGACTACCACGTGGTCATGCTTGTCCGGGACAACGTGTTCACATGTTTGTAGCAGAACCAGCTCATGTTTTGGAGCTTACTATCGTAGTTCATTTCCCGAGAATCTCGCAACGTCATCTCGTCGATTTGTGTTGCAAACTTTCATTTTTCTTTCTAGACTTGATGAGTCTGGGATATCCTGACACCAACCAGATCTGAATCTCAGGCAGATATGATGGTTGGAACATTCTCCAAGAACTATAATATTGGTCCCTCGATAACCGGTAAAGTGGATGTCGTGGCCAACACACCCAGCCGGAAGACCTGTTATTATAATATCTTGATTGAGGAAGTTGGCCACCTCCCCATAGGGATTTCGTAGGATTACTCCCTAGTTGCCCCTATGGATTTTTGTGTTCCGAAGTCCGACCTTTTTACTTGATGTTCTAGATATCAAACCATATCTATGGGTGGGTTACACTAGCACATCAAGGAGAACATTAGAAGCGGAGTGCTAAATGTCTCTCGGTCGATCATCCAGATTTTTATTTCCTTGGCCTCGCTAAGGTGAAATCTGAGAAGGTGTTATCTTCCTTTGCATCTGCATCATCCATCATTAGCCATCATGGTAGCAAGTTGTGTTGCCAGGACCCTTGACACGGATGTTGGTAAAACCTTGATGAATATGGAAATGCTCAAGTTCTTGAGAGCACGCACAAGCGTTACGTGTTATCATCGGCTCTAACTGGGATTACTCTCAGTTTCCTCGGCAATGATATGACCTCTTCAAACAGTGAATTCACTCCCTATTGTTGGGTTCTTCCCCAGTTACCAGAATCATTCCTAGCATTTGCATTTTGTTCCTAGCTTGCACCGCCAATGTGCCATTCTACCATGGGTCTCTTCCATTTCCGGTGATAAGCAAATTCATCCATTACGTTGTCTTCAACAAGGTAATCCACATCATCCAAGTCCGAGTATGCCATTCTACCGACCCCCTCCAAACGATCGCTCGAGAATTGCCTTAGGCTGGTTTAAAGAGTTTCAATGATCTCTGAATCAAAAGTAATTCTTTTTGCCACTTAAGGGGATATCTCTACGAGTCACCTTCCCTAAGGTGTATCGTTATGGTATCATGGCAACTCAACTCCTCGCTACGTTGACAATCGTTTACCACCTTCTTAGGTATGAAATTGTTGTCTACCTAGCGAACCTTCGTCATCCGTTTCTTCCACCCCTATTGATGTGTATCTCGTGTCTCAACCCGAAAGATGGTTCTATGTCTCATTCCGTAAGTTAATCT